>NC_041009.1:43816463-44124249 GCF_004193775.1 Glycine soja | reverse complement strand
CTTGATTATCATCTATCATTAAAAAATTTATTAGATACTAAATTGATAAACTTAAAAAATATTTTAGGGAATTTTTTAACAAAATAAAAATAATTTAGTTATAAATGAGCCCAACAAACTAAATTCAAGTTTTATTTTTTAAAAATAAATTAAGCTTAAGTTTTCAATTAGCTCTTAATTTTAAATAAATGAATTAAATTTAAACAGATCATGTTTTCAGCTTGTTTAGATTCTTGCAAACAAACAAAGGTTAATATTTTATCAACATGGACATCAGGTTTATCATAAAATAATATAGTGGGTCATATTTGTCGAAGTTGAGGTAGGACCATAATCGGAATTTTTGGGTCTCTTTGCATATACAGGAAGATCAAGATCAAGAATAGTGGGAATAAAATTCCATGAAAAATTCAGATAAGGATCTTCACTGCCAATCTCTCTATAGGCCACGTATCAAAGAAGGAGTGGAATTAATAGTGTGAAAGCAAATAAAGAATATCTTACATTTTGTCTCAAGACTACATCATATCACTAATGCACACAAATGAAAGGCAAAAGGGAATTCAACCTTATAAGAAACATATAGCATATGGAATCCAAAAAAATATAGCACAATTGAAAACGAAAATCTGAATGAACATTCCAGGCATCTGACCCCACAAAAACACCAAATTAAATACAAAAGTTTTTAATACCTTTCCTATTTGGAGGAGAGATAAAGATAAAACTGTCCATTCTTATGATTCGTCAAATTATGTTTACAACTTATAAATATGTTTGAAAAAAAATGCTTTATTATCTTCAAAAAGAAAAAAAATAATGCCGTATTTTTAAGTTAACCATAATTTAAAAAAAAAAGTTAGAAAGGCTTTTATTTAAATGATTTGATTTAATCTAAATGATAATTTTGAATTGATTTTGTACTAAATCATGTGATCCATAAATTTGGCAAGAAGTCCCTACTTTAAGTGTCTAGAGCTACTCAAGACTAATCTGGGTATTTTTCTTTATACTTAGAGTCTTAGAGTACATTGATTATCTGATTAATCCATATGTTTAATAAGAACGCTAACTTATGAGCGATTTCCACAAAGACAATTATAGTAGAAACCACAGCAGAGGCCAGAGATGTTTGATTTTAAATTGGTTTAAAGAAATAATAATTAAAATTAAAAATAAAACGATAAGGATTATTTTTCAAAACTTTTTTAAAATAAAGATAAAATATCTATGTTTTCCAAACCTAAAATATGGCCTTTTTGATACATAACTTAGGGACAAGCCTGTGTGGCATGATGGTAAAAAACTTAGTAACGTACTAGTACATCACTTCCATATAGGTCGCTGCAACACGCATGTACCTGACTTGCACTATAGGTAAAACTTTAAAGGAGTAAATTTGGTCATAGATTTTAGTATACATATAATAAATGACTTGCCAGGCTATGCTTGTCATTCGACATATGTCACTGTCCTTTTTTCTTTTCTTTTCTTTTTTTCTCTCATGCCAGAAAAAGAGGCCACAATTTTAATATGACGGCAACAAGCACATTAAGATTTTTTTTTCTTTGTGAAAAATAAAAATTATAAATCTATTTAATTCCTATAAGAATTTATATACATAAATAAGGGCACCCATACAAGGATTCATTGTTTAATTGATACATATGAGTTTTGTTCTAGCACCACTTAGGTATTCAATGATTTTCACAGTTTTATTTTTGTAAAAAATATTTAATTAAGAAGAAAAAAATGTGTTTATATTAGTAATCTCGACTCTTAAACAATAGAAATCTGTGTGGCTATCGAACAGAAAGTATCTATGCAATAATTTAATTTAGTGATAAAAATATAAGGTGTGCTTTACAAAAAAAAATCTATTTTCCGAACTTTTTTTCCCTAAGTACATTTAAAAGTATTTGTTCTCTGATCATATTTTTGTTTCCTAACAATTTATTTTCTAAATATTTAAATTTTTAAACAAGGCACTTTAAAAAGAATAGAAAAGGAATATCATGAGAAACCATCTCTAAGCTATTTCTATTTTTGTTTTTAAGGTTTAGATTTTGGATTAAGTACCAACCGGTTTGAAATTGTTTAAGAAAACAGTTTATAAAAGAAAACGTGAGAAAAGAATCAAACAAGCCACAATTTTCAGCTTAGAAAAATAATTTATTTGGACAAGATGAACAAAAGGATACTTCAATATTTATTTTTTCAAAGAAGATTAAGTCATGGTTTGGAAAATTTAAAGCTCAGACCCACATGTGTTCCAACAAGCATGCATGCTGTGTACATAATTGACCTTGGAAGCAAAAATAAGCAAATGAGAGTCGTTCTTTATTTGTGCCAATGTTTCTTAGTAAAATTCACTTGGGCACCAGAATACATGGTCCCCCTTCACATTAAGACATTGTCCCCTGCTTAACATGAGAGGCCATATATTTAAATCATCAACTAATTTTACTGTGCAGTTAATAATAAAATGGATGTGACATATTCTTGAAAATTGTATAACCAAAATAAGGTGTGATCTATATGGAGATATAATATTGGCTGTAGTTAAAAAATAATAAAAGAAGAAGAAACGGAAAAAAGATTGTACGTTCAAATCATCTTCATTATCATTTCTAATAAAACTAATAAATTAATATTTGTCAATAAAAAATATGTCATCTCTATCAAGGTAAATACAAGTCCTCTTTTCTTCCCATGAAGCCTGCACCATTCATAATTTACCTGCCCCTTATTTTGGGTATGAAATGCCACTTTTAAGAGTTCTTCAGCATATTTTTAAAATTATTCCAATAGCATCATACCCTTTTTGAAATATGATATTCCTCAAGTTGGCCATTTCATCAGTCATCACATGACTTCAGACAAATAGCAAAGCAACTTAATTGGTCTTTAAAAAAAATGCTACTCTTGCATATTTTCAATAATGAAACAACCTAAGAGGCTCAAATATAGATGATGAGACAGACACAAACATATGTATGATTTTGTATATCATCATTCAGAACATCCTCCTTTTTTCTTATTTGTATGAAGAAATCTAACATCACCACACTAAAACCCTCTTAACTGTAACTTTATCTGATGATGATACTAATCAGGAAACATACTTGACCTCAGAATTCAGAAGTTAAAATATGTACAAACCCAATGGAAGGGGAAAAAACCATCAGAGAATAATATTATGGTTTCTCATAAGAACCATAGTTTCTAATCTAGAACACTAGAGAAATCACATTATTCTATTGTAAAAGCTAATGCACCCTTCCTAAAGGGCTTTTTGATAAATCCAAGATTCCTCACTTTGCATCTTCAGTTGCTTGTAGAAGTTCCCAATGAAGGCCTCAGCTTTTGTAAAGAGCTCTTGCCCATTTACTCCTCCAAGCTCCTCTTCTGCTTCAAGCTCTTCATCCATGACCTGTTCATCAGCTTCTCCACCCCCTATGAATAAAAGGGTAGGCATTGAAGGAGAATTTTGCACCTTGTCCACTTTGGTGACACAAACAACCCTCTCAGATGCAGACTTTTCAACATGTTCTGAGACATCATCTCCAACAACTGTAGGGGTGGAATTGGAAACTTCTCTTTTCTCAGAAGTGGAATTGGTAACAGAAGTAGATTGCTTTTTATCTTCTAAAGGCCTAGAAAAATCTGAAATGAGGCCAGCTTCAGCAAAAAGTGCCATGATGAGGAAGTTTATAATGAAATACAAGTAGGTTGGTCTCAAAGAGGAAGGTAAAAAGGGTGTGATGAGAAGAAGAAGAACTAGAACTAAGAGAACTAGAACTTGAGATTTCTTAAACTTGTTCATGGCTTTGGCAAATGAGAAAGAAAAAAATAGCAACAATCAAGGAACAAAGAAGAGTGATGAGAAAGAACAAGATGAAGTAGAGGTAATTTGGAATTGGAAGTAGTAGGAATAAGTGTGGGGTTCCGAATGTGCATATATAGAGAGGACATGAAAGTGGGATGAGTGAAATAAATGAGGGAAAGAGAGAGAAGGAAAAACCCATGGAAATTGTGTATTAGATTATACTATAAAGTCAAAAAAAAGTACTAATAAAATCGTGGATGCTGAAAATTCTAAGAAAATTCTCACATAGTGGAAATATCACTTTACTAAAAAAGTTAACAGCAATGTAAAGAAGGTGAATTACAAAATGATCTTAACATTTTCTGAGAGTGCAGTGTTTGTTCATGAGGTGTGCTATGTGGATAACACAGTTACAAATTAGCAGCACTTCGTCAGTCATATTCATGAATGAAGTCAATTTTTTATTTCAAGTTCCAACTTGATTAACGTGTAGTGAGACAACTGCTACTATCTAGATAGAAGTGGCTCTACGTTGTTAACCAAATTAATCTTACAGTGTGTTTGTTTTAACGTTTACCCACTTTTCAATACAGTTCAATGCGACTAATTGGGAAAAAGGTTGGATTGGCATTGAACCGAGTTTTAAATGGAAAAATCAAACATAGCTATAGTTATATTGTTCAACCAGAAAGAAAAAAAAAAGGTTGAAAAATCTTGTTATTTAGTGACTGGTAATTCTAGGCTGCATGGATTTTGTTCTCTTCAAATGAGAGAAATTATCATGTGGTCCTAGATCATATAATCTAGATTAATTTATACGTGATATATGTAATGGAGTATTATTACTTTCTCTTTTAAATTGAAAATTTTGAATACATGTGATATAGAAATTAGTTTAAATCATAGATAGGTGATGGTATTGGATGTGACTTACTATAATGGTGTAATTTTTTTTAATTACCATAATGGATACATGTGATATATTTCAAAAAAGTACGAAAATAGATAAATCATATTTTGGAGTACGATTTCAGTATGAAAAAATCGTGTTTTAAAATACGATTTTATTTTAGAGGATATTGTAATACTGAAATTGTACATGTACATATGATTTCAGTTTTTTAATTTTTTTATAATTAAAGGGTGAAATTGTATGTTAAAATATGATCTCAACATGTTTTTTTAAAAATATTTTAGAAATCATATTTTAACATACAATTTCATTAGGAAAAAAAATAAAATCATATTTCAACAATATATATATATATATATATATATATATATATATATATATATATATATATATTAAACAAATGAAAAGTAAAATCGTGATTTGATATATATTTTCTTTATTGTGAAATTGTATATCAAAGTATGATTTGTCTATTTTTATAATTTTTAAAAAAAAATATTCATTATGATAATTTTTTTAAAAAATTTCACATTTCCATAATTAACTCTCTTGCATCATCTTATAATTTCTCATGAATTGGAATAAGCATTGCAAGGTCTCTTAATAACACTGAAATTTCTGACAAGGTTAATTTTAAGAAGAAGAAAAATGGAAAGATACACGCAAAAAAAAAAAAAAAAACTCTATGTTTGAGTTAATAATCCCAAAAAGTAACAAGTGATAATAAATACATACCTCATACAATGATATTGGGTTGTATTTATAGAAGTCTAGAATAGATAAAAATTTCTTAATGTGAGACTTTGGTCAGTTAAAACAATTTCTATGTTAAGGTGACCTTAAGTCCAGTTTAAATTAAGGTGTATTTATCCAAATAATAATAAGTTTGACATTGAAGTTCACTGAAATAATCTAAAGTTTATATTTATAAGCTTGTACACGAAGCTTTACTAAAACAAAACTAAAAAACAACTTATATAAATGATCATAAATGATTTTCAAAATTCAAATAAATTCCTTAAAATCTAAACACCAATCTTTAAATCATTGCAAGAAGAATCTCTAAATCTTATCAGTGGCAATGCCAGATAAAACCAATCGCGTGGCAGATAACCATTTTGAGGATGACCAAGATCGAAATCACCTTTTTCCCCTTGCTTTGTAATGGCATAGGTTGTGATTAAGTCATTTGTGTGCATGACCACATCAGAAAGAGATTATTTAGATTGAGAATTTGCCTTTGGCTCTAAAGTGTGACAAGGTGACGTTAGAGCCACTTTGATAAATGAGGTAAGTAGGGTCAATACTCAATAGAGAATGCAAGATTGGAAGAGACAAATAAATTTAAATATATCTATAACAATAATAGATAAACAAAAGAAATACCCATCTTAACAACTGTTTTTTTTTTCTACTTTTACTTAGTCGATTTTATCCTTGAATTAATCAAAAAAAACTACTGACTAAATATTCTTCCCTTCAAATGTTTATGTGTAATTATTATTTTTAAAATTTATCCTTCAATGATGGAAGGAACTGCACGAAGACACCAAAAGTAATTGCATTTAGTTTTTATCTAGATTTCCATTGAATAACTACACCTTATTTTTTCTGAATACATATTGTTTTTCTCTATTCCTTTTTTTCTCTAATTTTCACGCAAGGAACTACACATCCAACTGCATCATGTTGTAACTACACTCATTGTTCCTTTATAATTTTTTTCTATTCCCTTTTTTTCTCTCTCCAAATTAATCATGTATTTTACTCATCTTCTTTCTTTCTTTTTCCACCCATTAGTGTCACACTCACCCTCTTTTAACATGCATGTTTCAAACTTAGACTCTAGCTACTTCATTACACATCTTTCCAATTCGTCATTGTCTATGTGTTTTCTTTTAATCATTTGTGTATGTGTTTTAATTTTTTCTAATATTTTATGTGTATTTTAGGTTTATCAAACTCTATAAATTCAAAAATATTTTTAAGAAATTGATTAACAATCAAATTTTGAGGTAAGTTTGATTTTAAAGAAATTAAATTTATTTATTTTTTATATTATTCTCTCTTTATCTTATTCTTTCCCCAATACAAAATCCTACTACATATTATCAACTTTCTTTCTATTTATCATTTACGAAATCTTTCTTTCTTTAGTAGGCAATATAAGTACTATGAAATATTTAAATACTCAACAATAATCAAGATAATAACACCAAAGAAAAACATAGAGACAAAATACAAGAAATAAAAAACAAAGAATAACCATGAGATAAAGATAAAATAAACTATTTAGAAGACAAACAAGATATAAAGAAAACAGAAACAACATAATTAACTAAATAAATAATACGATATCTTGATCTTTAAAATATAAATTTTATATTTTTTTATTTTCAGGTATCCATTTTATATATGTATATGATTTTCTTTTTAAAACAAGCGCATTCAGATGTATAATCCATGAATGAATCCATCTTATTTTTAATTGTCAGGCCTAAATGAAAGAAAAAAGAAAAGTAGTCACACTAAAATTAAATTATTAAATGAAAAATAATACATGTGTATATATTAATACATAATAGGATACAATTATCATAAAGTACAAGAAGTAAAATAAAAAAGTATGCATTAACGTGTATTTAAAAATAAAATACTAAACTAAAATGAATATGTAAATTAGAATTCATGATATACTAATTTTAGCACAATAAAATTGTGATTATATATCATATTCAGGGCAATAAAAATACAAAATTGGATGTGTGGTTGGTTTCCCGAAAGGACTGTTCCATTTTATAATTTAATGAATTATGGTATAAGAAATAAATCTCACAAGTAACAAATAAAAGAATCCTACAAGATCTTTTAATGGTGTATATAAATAATTATACTTCTTTATAATAATATTAGTATATACAGTAATACACATATTTAAATTTAGAAAGGGTAAACACACATTATAAGAATGATCAAGAAAAGATTATCAAAGAAAATTGGTTCAGTTTTCACTTCATTTCGATAAAATAAACATAAAATAAAACTAATTTATTATACTTTGTTATATTTTAATATGTCTACCTAATTTTACTATAACGTGGGTTAGAAAAATGATTTGGAAGCGTTAGAAAAAATGCTCAAAAAGCATTTCTTATAATTAAAAGGTCGTCATAGTGATATTACTTGATTCAGTTATGATTATTTTCTATAAAAGATACATGTTGTTTATTACTGATAGTGATCTTACTAGAAGAAATAATTTTCTAGTGCCGAGTTCAAGGTTTAAACTTGAATGATTAAAAGTAAAGTAAACTTCTATTCTAATTACTAAGTTAACTCATGAATTTACACTAGTTAATCCAACTAGCAAAACTTTCTAGAAAACCTTTTTAGATTAGGATGTTCTTTATTTTGGACCTGGTGAGAATCTCTCTAAGCAGCATATCAAAGCCCCACTTGAATTAGTGGAGTGGTGGTCCCCCAAGACTCAGAGGTTGGGGTCTATGTTCATGGTCTAGAGGAGTATGAAACACGATATACCACAAGAGCCCTATTTAAGTGGGAACCAACATGATGTTACTTACAATCCACATCAAATTCTTACATATTTTCATCATAAGAGGGAAGTGAAGATATTTCTTATGAAAAAGTTAATTATAGTTTCAAAATATTCATTTATATTGTTGGGTAATTAATGTTCCAACAAACAAAATTAATTATACTTACAAAAGATTGTGAGAACGCAATAAAAATTACGCGGTAAGAAAAATACTAATAACCATGAGAATTTAAGGTGATTTGACACTTCTTGCTTACATTCATGAAACTGTCTTAAAAGTATTTTCCTATCATTAAAATGATTACAAGATTGTAATTCACTTTAAATAATGTATCACTCTAAAACTCAAGTATTTCACTCAATGGTTACAAAAAATGATAGCACTCTCACATAAAAACACTTTTCTCTCAACAAAGTGACTTTTTTTCACAATCTCTCTTCTCACACACACTCTCTTCATATGTTGTTTCTCCACTAATTCTCTTCTCTATTTATAGTGAAGATTGTCACCAACTATAATAAATAAGTTCTCATGAAAGTTAAAACAAAAATAACTTCCAATGCATTCATTCAAATAAACTTAATCTAGTAAAATGTAATCTTTCACTTTACATTTAACCACCTAAACCTTAGTGATAAAATTTTAATTCTCACTATGCATGCACCTTATCTTTTGGCTTGAAACTCTACAATTCTCCCCTTCAAGCTAAAAGAGAAATATCATTCGATCAATTTGAAAGTGAACAAACTCTCGCTCCAATGGAAGTATCTCCTAACACTTCTACAACATTAGAAAACTTTAATTTCTTCTTCACTTTACTATCATGGTTCCTCTTCAAGGCTTGTCTATCCAAATAGTAAAGGTTACTTTTATTTTTCTGCCCTCGCAACACCAACTGTCTCTCCTTGTACACCTTGCATCCCCACTTTGAACCAACATACTTGTATCCTTGTGATGTTATCTCCCCCATAGAAATCATATTGACAACAACAGAAGGTAGAAACCTCACATTTGAGAAAGTTCGAATAACACCATCATGGAGCTTCATATTCATGCTTCATATGCCTTCAACCTTCATTTTTCCACCATAAACTAACTTGAAATGACCAAATTCTCCATCAGTTTTCAAAGTATCAAACATCTCTCAATCTTTGCAAATGTGCTTTGAGGCAGCAGAATTCATCACCCATTTTGTTTTAGCAACCTCATCATTTATTGCCAAAAACACATCATCTTCATCTTCAACATTTTTCACTACATTAGCTTGGGAGTTGGTGCTATCTTTGTTCATATCTCTTAATTTCTTCAAATCTTCCTTCATTTGTTTGTACCTCACTTGCACATGATCATTCTCACTGCAATTGTATGTTTCTCTAAAAGCGACGATCACCTCATCCAAATTCAAAGTTGATCTTCCCATAAGCAATGTTTGAACCAAATTTTTGAAGGACCTTGGTAGTGAGGCCAACAACAACAACACCTGCTCCTCATTAGAGAGTTTATCATTTGCATTCAACAATTGACTTACCAATTGACTGAACTTGTTGATTTGATCATGAAAATCTCCCCTCATCACCATTTTGAGTTGATACAACTCCATCTTCAAAAAAAGATTGGTTAGCGACTTTGATGCATAGGTATTCTCAAGCTTCTTCCACAAGGCCTTCGATATTGTCTCCTTCAACACATTGTGTTTTATCTCGGGAGCAAAGGCTAATCAAATCGTGCTCACAGCCCTCCTTTGGATCTTAGTCCACTCGGTTTCATTTACAGAAGTCGACCTTTCATCTTATAATGTCTGATCAAGACCTTGTTGCACCAAAAGGTTTTGAATATAACTTAGCCAAATCATAAAAAAAAATTTCCATCAAACAACAGTATCTAGAACCTTTGTGTGCTCCCGACCATAGCTCTAATACCACTGTTGAGTAATCAATGCTCCCACAAATAAAATTACTTACACCCACAAAGGATCGTGAGAACATACCAAAGATTACACCGTAAGAAAAATAATAACAAACATAAGAATTTAACGTGGTTTGACACCTCTTACCTACGTCCACGAAATCGTCTCAAAAGTATTTCCCTATCGTAAAAATGATTACAAGGTTGTAACTCACCCTAAATAGTGTATCATTCTACAAACCTGAATACCTTACTCAATGGTTACAAGAAATGATAACACTCTCACACAAAGATATTTTTCTTTCAACAAAGTGACTTTGTTTCACAATCTCTCTTTTCACACACTCTCTTTTCATGTATCGTTTCTTCATTAATTTTCTTCTCTATTTATATTGAAGATTGCCACCAACTATAATAAATAAGTTTTTTTGAAAGTTGAAATAGAAATAACTTTCAATGCATCCATTCAAATAAACTTTATCTAGTAAAATGTAATATTTTACTTTACATTTAAACCACCTAAATCTTAATGATAAAATTTAAATTTTCACTATGCATTAGCTTGAAACTCTACATATATGTCACTCAACCATGGTTAGTAGTAGTAAAAATAAACAGTAATTTTAGACACTTATCAATAATAAGTGGGGGACTAAGAGATTAAAATAACAAGATAAAAAATAGAATAGGAGTGACGGGTCAAATTGGGAGTATATAAATCTAATCACCGTAAGACAAGTTTTCTTTGTTTTGGAGGTTTCAAAGAATAATTTTTGTGTTTAATTGCATCTAAAACTCAAATAATTGGTTTACATCATGGAAGAAACCCAAGTATATAACATTAGAAATTCAAATTTGTGAAATCATCTTTGACCTCAAAACTAGTCTCATGGTTATGCTTGCAAAGATGTCTCATCGTAGGAAAAAAATTGACTTATTAACAAGTTTACCTACCCAAAGTAAACTGGGTTAAGGCATTTACATTTTGGTGAAAAATTATATTAGCTAAATAATATTTAACCTAGAGTTTTGTTTTGCTTTTGCCATGGGTTTGGTTCATGCCCCATGCTGTTTTGTTATCTGATTTTCCTTTTAACTATTTTAATGAATATAGGCTTTGTTGTTTAGACTTATTGGTTCAGGTGATGTCAACTTAGTTGGGATTATCCTAACTAGAATAGTCTATTTTTTTTATTAAAAAAAGAAATATAATATTTAAACATGTTAATAAAATTGAAAAAGGACTTAATCAAACTATAATTTGATTTAACTCAATACAAAAATCATAATTAAGTATTTATACCAATCTTAAATAAATAATAATAATTTGAGGCCGAACTAACTACTAATTTGCATTAACTAATATAATATACAAGATGCTAGTTGATAGCTACATTTTTAAAAAATAAATCATCCAGCAAGGATCTGATGGAATTTCTTTGTAAAGCTTCAAAAATAAATATCAACCTAAACATATATTGCTATCTGGTTCCTTCCTCTTTATCTTCATTCCAAAAAGGAAAACAATAAAAGAATATCTACAAAAGGATTTCCAGGTTAGCAGAAAAAGAAAGGATCCTTTAATAAATTGTCATCTAAGCATGGCCAATGACAAGAGCAATGGTTATTTTATTAATTATCATAATTCGTTAACCGTCGCTTTTTCACCTCAAAAGTTTGATGGATGACACGTAGGCTCACCCCTATTAAGGTCAATAAAAGTTATACGTCCACGGGATAGATAACTAACGGATATTTTTTAAAAAAGAAAAGGTTGTAAAATGCACTCCCTCTGTCTCTCACCCTACATAGTCATTTTTCTCATGTATACAGAATCAATTTTAATTAATGGGATGGATAAGGATTGCAGACTTGATATTAACAAACATAAAGTAGTTTGAAACATGATTAAAAAAAACAGTGTAGAGTAGGTGTGTCTTTTTTCTCAAAGAATATCTTCCAATATATTAAATCACGAACTATAATCTCATTTATGATTTTTTAATTAAGGAAATTTTACGCATAATAAAAATTGAATATGAATTTTCTTACTAAATAATAAATCATTTAAATCATTCTCACTCATATGAATAAACTAAAATTATTGATTAGAATTTTTTTTCTATTATGCCATCACCCCAAACGCCACTAAAATGTAATTGAGTTGTGCTAAGATCTACACACACTCAATATAGAAATTTGCATCCCATTCACATTTCAATGAAGTTTAACACAATAAATTAATATCTAAAAACACAATTGATTAATCATTACATTTTAAAAATAGATTGCATGATTAATTAGGATTATTTTTTTTATCATTACGAATCAAACACTATATCATATCAATGAAATTAAATTGTGATAAGATCTACACAGATAGATGGTGGTATGTCTTAATGCTTTTTCTTCCTCTCTCATATTCATTGTTTCTCGTTTACCTCTCCCAAAATTCTCTCTTTCAGTATACACTCAAACTTATCTTAGTAAAATTATAATTTTGAATTCATTAATAGTTGGGTCAACATCAAATCTAAAAAACATGTTTGGAACCCATTTTTGCACATCTCCACTTTCGGGATTTACGAAATAATGTTTATGGTGAGAGAAATATCTCTCACATGTAGCTCTCTCTTTTCTCGCATACACCTAAACCTGTCTTAGTAAAACTACAATTTCAGACTCGTTAATCATTGGATTGTTGTAAAATTTGAGAAAAAGGTTTGGAACTCATTTTTTTCACATCCCCACCATTCATATATGTGTAATAATGTCTTTGGTAAGAGAAATGTCTCTCGCACGTAGCTCTCTTTTTCCCGCATATACTCAAACCTATCTTAGTAAAACTATGATATCAAACTCGTTAACCATTGAAGTGTTGTGAAAATTGAAAACCAGGTTTGGAACTCATGTTTTCACATCCACACCATTGGGATTTGATAAATAATGTCTATGGTGAGAGAAATATCCCTTGCATGAAGATAGTGAAATGGAGGTTCTAATTCCTTCTCCTTCTCTGAAATGCTTGAAAATCCTAGTAGAGCAATCAAAGAAAAAGCTCAAGGAATCTTAATAAACCGTTATCACTATCGGACTATACATGTGAGTCCACTTGGAAGTAAGAGGTGAGTTTATCGCAATTAAGGTTAAAATGAACATTTGTAGAGTTCCTTAGAAGATCAAATTGAGATTTATTTTGGAATGTTTATTGTATTGTGATTCTTTCTTTATGATTATAGTTATGAGATTGTTGTGTTTAACGGGACAATTGATGCCCTTATGCGAATTGGTTAAATAAAATTTGGTGCTCTTGGTGTTTTCATGTTTTTGACGTATGATTTTAATTTCTTTGATTTTGATATGATTATGTTAAATTGTTTAAGGGGTTTAATTATATGAATATAACATATTAATATTATTATTGTGTGACATGTATATAATGCATAAGGCATGATAACGTGTTGTCTTAAGTGTGACGAATTATGTGTAAGTGACAAGTTGAGTATGTGTTAAATTGTGAGATCACACATGTGCATTGAAATATTGTGTGCATTAAGTTGTGAACTATGAATCGTACAATTACACAACTGTAAGACCCTTTAAAGGCGACAAGTTAAAATTATTTTGAGAACAAATGAGGAGTTGTGAGTTTTATACAGTTCATAGATAGAGTCTGCACACTAAAATGTTTTCTGAGTTGGACTTGAATCAGGAGGGAGAAGCCCTGACGGACTCTTTGGAGTGTAGGCCTTGGGGGTAAATACACTTGGTTTGAATGTTCCTTGAAGTTTATGCTGATCTCATATGGTTTGAGCGTTCTCGCAAAACAGAGTGACCCTAATTGGTATCCCTATGATTTTACCTAGTGAGAGTGACTTGACTTACCAGTATGTGGTTTGTCTTGTCATGTATTCCTAGGCACTCGACGTGGTTTTTTCACTGACATGGTGTCATATTACATATTTGATTGAGTTTTAGTATATTTGTTGCATAACACTTTGTATTGATCGATATTGATTGATTGAGTGATATTGTGTTTTGATCCTTGAGTACATGAATGATGTGAAAATGTGTGAGACATGTAGTGTTGAGATGTGATGTTACGTGATAAGTGGTGGAATGACATGAGTTGTGTTAAAATAAGTTTCATTTCATTTATATGATATGTATATCTATGTTGTCATGTTTCTCTCTATTAGTTATGAATGTGATAATTCACTCTTCATGTACGGTTTGTGTTTGGATCCTGTGATGATCTTAAACTTTGTGTTTGTAGGACTAGATGGTTATCAGGATAATTATGGAGAACCTCATGATAGAGGACACTGAAACACAAATATTTTGATAGGATGTAATTAACACTGAGACATGAGTTTTTGTATTATTTGTATAATATTTTGAACATGTTACTTTATCTTATTTCGCTGCTTAACTTATTTTCTTTTGTAAAAAAATTGAATGATCTTATTTTGGGCCAGAAATGTTTTCATACCCTTATTTGATAAAATTTTAATTTGGTGATTAACGCGAATGTAAACCTTTTACTCATGTGAGCTCTTTTATGTTTATTGAATAAAATCATTTTAATTATTTCATATTTTTATGTATGATATGATATAAATATTTATGTCGGGATAAAAGATATATGATATTTCATACATTTCCCAAGTTGATTCATGCACTCTTTCAAGAATGATTTTTTATGTTTCGAAAGAGAATGCAGAAAGCAAGTGAGGAAGCAATAACCCACTAAATGTTATTATCTATAAAGAGAAATTCTAGTTCATTCTAAGTGTTATTATCTATAAGAGCAATAACCCACTAAGTATTTGTTTCCTTTTGTAAGTACACTCTCCTTTTATTTTAATTTAAATTTTTTTATTATCATTAATATTCTCTATACCCAAAATATTCCTATACGTTGTTTAATTAGTGTTTCAAAAAATAGTTTCCGGAATGTTGTAAGTACTTTCTAGAATACAAATTGTAATACAAAATTCCAAAAATTACTTTTTGGAAATTAAAAAAATAATAATTATATCGAATTTAATTTTTAATTTTCTTTCCTTTACAATTTTATTTCTTTTAATTATACATAAATCACAAAAAAGACACAAAGACACGTGTTTGAGAGCTTGGAGGATGAAAAAATCCTAATGTTAAACCAAGAAACTAAACAAATAAGAAAGACCAGAATAAAATATTAAATAAGGTATTAAATCAGAAGTCACAAACACAGTGAAAGGGAGGGACTACTTCATCACCTTGGAATGAGCGTATTGTTACGGGAAAGGAGTGTGACACAGTGTGGGAAAAAAATAAGGTTTAAAAAAAATCATTTAAGTCATAATCAAATTAAAATATAGGAAAGGAGAGTCTACTTAGAAAAAAACTGGCAGTGGATATAATAACATTTGCCTAAAAGAGGCCACCTCACCAATTTTTTTTTTCATAGACTACTAAGCAAGTTAGTTGGCCCAAACATACCCTGAGACCATCCAAGCAAAGGCAACCATGGCTGCAAAAGACCATTTTGATTGGCAAAATGCCGATAAAAAAAAACATAAAGAAAAATGTAAATCTCCTTAATGTATCACTATAATTCTCCTCTAAATTATCTAAAGAAAAATATTACATCTAAAAAAAAAGAAAAATATTACATAGTTTTTCACCCCTAGAAAATTAGTCCTTTTTTATTTTGATTTCTATAAAAAAAATCATTTAGTCCTCAGTTTTATAAAAATAATAAAAAATTTTAAGTGTTAAGAAATGATGGGACAAAATTAGGTTATATCTCGTGTCAAGGATTCGTACGTGTACTACATCACCTCTTAATAGAACAAAACTATAACATGAACTAAAAGTATATATACTCATTCAAAAACAAAGTATATACTGTTTATATAATTAAAGATTAAAAAAAAGATTACAATTGGTAAAAAAAAATAATTACAAGGAATAAAAATAAAAATTTAAGAATATTTATCTAACTCATTTTTAATACTTTTTATTTTGAGTAACTAGGAATATTTGTTAAAAAGTATCTGCATCTAATCAAATTCGTGTGTTGGATTGTGGTAAAACTAAATTCGAATTAATCATATTAATTAGTTTGATTGGATTCTGGTTTTGAAATTTTTCCGGCCAATCTAAACCAAACTAATCTAATGAAATTGGGTTAAATTATTAATGCCAAAAAAAGTTGGGCTAAATTATGTTTTAAATTATTAGAAATCAAAATAATAATCAATATTTTTAAATTAAGTAAGTATTTATAGTCTTTATCTATGTAGAAAAAATAATTGAATTATTGGATTAATAAAATTTAATAATCATCATTAAATTATTAAATCACACAACTTAAACCCCAAGTAAATAGTATGCACGGTGCTAACTGCTCCACCTAGTTTTCTTCCTTTTAACTCTACTTTCTCCATTTGATTTTTCCCTTGCATTAGTACGAAGGATAATTCCTCTCTAACGAAGAAAGATGGAACTAATTAGGTTGTAAGTTAGAGACAAATTGCTCAAATTAGGTCCCTTTTAGAAACTAATTATGGGGGCTGTTTTGGAACTTTTTTCAGGGGGGTCTGTTTCTTGTTTCTGAAGGGGACTCGCCAGTGGAGTTGGCGAGTTGGACACGTGGCGGCGCCTGGTAGACTCGTCACTGGAGTTGGCGAGTTGCTGTCCATGTGGCGGGTCCCGCCACTCGTACTGGCGAAATACTTTTTTACGGAAATTTTTTTTTTAACTTCAAATGGGTATAACTTTTGATAGGAATGTCCCTTTGAGGCCCATAATATGTCAAAATGCTCGAAATTGAATGAAGAATCCCTTGGCAAATTTCCGAAGGGGATTTGGTCAACTCATTTTCCCAAAAAATGGATTTAAGATTCAACTACCCATTTTTTTAATCTTAAATCCTATTTTTGAGCTACTTAGAGGCATTTTTTGGGAACTCGCCAACTCCACTGGCGAGTCCACCAAGCGCCGCCACGTCCAACTCGCCAACTTCACTGGCGAGTCCCCTTCAGAAACAGACCCCCCCTGGAAAAAGTTTCAAAACAGCCCCCTTTTGAGAATTAGTTTTTAAAAGGGACCTAGTTTGAGCAATTTGTCGTAAGTTAGGATCCGTTCGTACCAGTTGATAGAAAGCAAACAAAAAAAAAACATTAAAATGATATAGGATTTAGTGGTATTTGTGGTGCGATTTGATACGAGTTTAGGTTAAAATTAATTTGAACGAAACAAAAAAATTAAGTGTCTTGCAGTTTGGACTGATTTTTATTTATGAAATTCAAACTAAATTAAATCAATTTTTTTAATTTAAATTGGTTCATTTGTGATTTATAAAAATTCTGTAAGTATTAAAAAATTTGTTATAATTAAATAAAATTTGAATGATAATTAATCTAAGTTACAATGATTAAATTTAGAAAAAAAATAATAAAACAACATTCATAATACTTGCTTTCAATCATAGTTTTAGGATTAAAAAAATTAATACAAAACTCTTTCCTTACCTTTCTCTTCATGGAGGTTCCTAGGCCTCCAACTCTAGGAAATTCACCGAGCCAATCCCAGCTCGTAACAGAAAAACAATAACCAAATCAAATAAATGTCCTTGAATTTTATGTGATTTGCGGTTTTTTGGTTTGGTTTTTCATTTCATGTTTGATTTGGTGTGGTTCAATTATAAATACCTCTAATATTAGAACCCACGTTTTTAAACTCTACTTTAATTTAATTTTTATCTTAATTTAATGAAATTAATAAGGTTTAAACTCTACCTTCTTTCACAGGCAGCCGCGCGTGGTGTGGAAGTCCTGACACAAGATAAAGACAATATAAGCTTTTGCAGTGTCGTGGTTCATAGGAAACAGGTAAAACAGTTACGTTTAACTAATAGTTACTTAGCCATGTGAACCGAGGAAAGAGTCACAAGGCAAATTGCAGGTTGCAGCTATATGTTGGGCACATGCAGGCTCGTGTGGGGTGGGGCAAACATTATCATGCAACAAACATTATGTACGTCCATGTACTATGTACTGCTGTGGTTTAATTTTGTGGCTGGTGGTTGGTACTTGGTATATGTTGTATGTGTCTGCTTATTCACATCTGAAAGTTTGAGTGGTTATATTTGGTCCATGTTTGATTTTACGGTTCACATGTGAACATTCCAAAAGTTACCACTAGCTAGCTAGTAGTGTTTACTTGGAATTGGATATAAATTAATATGATGATGTACACCAAATTGTTTTATATTCACTCCAATGCATATGAATGTTATGTATAAAACATATAAATTTATTAGTTAGACAAGACATATATATGGGACTAACAAGTGACACATAAATTTTCTGGCTATATATGCCACTGCAGAAAGAAAGAAAAAAAAATAAGAGCAGGGAGTAGAGAAGAGCACATGCATGCTCACTCTGATATGAGTATGACCGTGCTGGTGGACCTCATGAACTTTCCACTAGGGCACACACACCACATTCCATTGAGGATAGGTCAAGGGTGCTTCTAGTTGTAACTTTATTATTATTATTATTAATTGTAAGTTGTAACTTATATATTCTCCATTCATCAGGATGCTTCACGTGTTGGGACTGCATATTGTTTTGGGGGTACAAATTCAGTTTATAAAACGTTGAAAGAGTGGCAATGAGGCATGCCTAATTAAAGAAAAAATTTGATTCCTGTAATTGTAATAGAAAAACAAAAAAAATGATATTCATAAAGTAATTATTTAAACCAATTTTATTATGACAATATAATTTTGTAAAATAAAAATTATTTATGCTGAACATTTAAGTTATAATTAAAATATATAATATTAAAAAAATAAACTATTGTTTTTTTTGGCTTTACGTATAATATGATAGTTAATTGGATTAGCTAACATGTGCATGCGTGTACATGTTAGTAGTTTTATATATTACATACATTGTTTAAGAAATTTTTTATTTTTGCCTTAATCTTAAAAACTAATTTATTTATTTTAATTAAAAGATATGATTTTTAAAAAAAGTAAAGGATAATGTAGTAAGATAATTGGGAGACAAAAGAAAATGAAAGTGGTGATTTATTTGTTTTTAATTAAAAATATCAAATTAACTTTTAAGATTGAGATAAAAAATTAAAAAAATTCTAAACTAATCATATAATAAAACTATTTATGTGTTTGGATGCACACATTTTTTTTGCTTCAAGAGGAAAAGATGCATGCACTTATTGGTTAAAACTTAAAACCTAGTTGATTTATGATATCTATATCTTGGTACAAAACTGACCTATTCTTAAAGGGTACAAGCAGCCCTGTTCTTCTGCCCCAATTTGTGGGTTTTTCATCTTTCCGATTATGGCACCAATGGAGGCCACTTTGTGTACTGTCAAACCGCAACGCTGGAGGAAAAAAAAAAGGAAGGAACCATCAAAGAGCAAACCTTATATCTCTCTCTTTATTGTTGTCTTCTTTTCCAACAGAAATCCTAAACCGTGGTTTTTTTTTCTTTTTCAATTGAAGTAATTAACGACATTAATTCGTTCATTAAGTTTATTTCATTCCAAAATTTAATAACAAAAAGCAATTTTAATTATATGTTGGTTTTAAATAAAATAAGACAACAATTCAACTATTGTCTTAGCTTAATACACATCCTTTCTACTACGTAGTATTTTACTAGTTTAATCTCAAAATTCATTTTCTTTTTATTTCAAGATAATGTTTGAATAAAACGTGAATTTTTCCACTGAAATTATTAGTATAGGTTAATTTATTTTTTGATACCATGAAAAAATAAATTTAATGGGTTAATTTAATTCTTATAAGTGATTTTTTTTCTAACTTTAACAATGAATTAATACACACCAAAATCAACTTCTAAATCGTCAAAATCAAGAATTAAATTATTTTTTCAATTTAAAATTAAAAGGTAAAATAATCTAATAATTATTAAATTTTCAAACTAAATCAATATTAAAAACTCATATTAGATTATATCCTTATGTATAATTTTATAGGAACAACTATAGTCATGCACCACATAGAGACATAATTAATATTTAATTCAATAAGTTACAAGACATTCATAGTCTCTAACACATAAATAAAATTATTTTTTTTACTAATAATACCAATTTTAGAAACTAAGTTAATATCTTACTCATAATAATTTACCTAATAAAATATTTGAATGAAAAATTCAAAGTCCCAATTACTCTAAACGTCTCTTTCTATAATAAAAATTAATTAGAAAATGGCAGTTTCATTATTTTTCTTTTTTTTTCTTGACCCTTAATTTTTTTCCCGAATAGTCTTTTTTCAATTAATAAATAGATTGGTGATTTCCTTATAATATTTACCAAATAAAAAATGTTTGAATAAGAAATTCAAATTACCCAATTACTCTAAACGTCTTTTTTCTAGAAAATATTAATTAGAAAAGGCTAAAAACTCTGATCCTTTCTCTTAATTTTTACTATTTATTTTTAGTCTAGATCTTTATCTCTTAAAAAAATTACTTTTAGTCATTTATCTCTTAAAAGATTCAAAATAATCTTTTATTATTTTTTTAAATTTTACTTTGACATTTTATTTATCTCTTAAAAGATTCAAAATAATTATTTAATTATTTAAATATATTCAAAATAATCATTTTATCTTAATGTTATTCAAAGGATAAAATTAAAGATATTTAAATAATTGTAAAATCATTTTAAATCTTTTAAATAAGAATATACGATAAGATATAAAAGTAAAAATTTTAAAAGATAAAAGATATGAACCTTTTAAAAATTAAAGATCAAAATAATTTTTTTAAAGATAAAAGATAATTTTAAAAAATAAAATAAAATGAGAAAAATAATCATTTAGCCATTAAAAAATGACAATTTCATTATGTTCTTTTAATAATAACAATATTTTTTCTTGACTCTTAAACATCTTTTTTTTTTTTTTTTTTTTTTTTTTTTTTTTTTAAAAAAACTAGAAAGTTTGTTAAGTGGTAACGTTCCCTTTCCACGAAAGCCACACCATTCCTTTCGATTTTATGATATTTGGGTATATATACGTACCCAATCAAAAGGTACGACCACAACCAAAACTCTCTCCTTTCTTATAAAACAAAACCCTAAACCACCACCATCAACGAAACCTTCCTATCTCATTTTCCCTCCAATTTCCTTCTGGGTTTTGCAATTTGGCCAATTGGGTCCCCAAAGCTGTGACCTTTTCCTCTGATCAACGCGAAGCGGAAGAGAAACACCCAGAGAGAGAAAGAGAAAAAGAAAAGTTGTTGTTTTCTTTTGTTCTTTGGGGGTGTTGGTTTAAAACCCGGGGTTGAAGCATTGCAGACATCACGGCTATTCAAGGAGTTCGCCACTCTCTTTCTCATGCCCGTTGTGTCCGACGCAAGGGTAGTGTGACGGAGAGAAATCCTTCAACGCACGGCGGGCGTGGCGCTCTGCCTTCCGAAGGTGGCAGCCCCTCTGACCTCCTCTTTCTTGCCGGCGGTGGTTCTTCTTATTAGGATTCTGAAGTAGTATTAGCCATTAACATAACAATAGAAGACAGCACCTTCTAAAGTTCTCTATTAGAGGTTTCTTGTTCCTTTTTTGTTCTTCTTCTTTGGTAGTTGTTAGGTTTGGTGAGGGCTAACATGTTGAGCATTAAGAGGGTTCCTACTGTGGTTTCAAATTATCAAAAAGAAGAGACAGGGGAGGCTGCTGCTGCCGGTGGATGTGGTCGTAACTGCCTCAAAAGTTGTTGCATTCAAGGTGGTTTTCTTTGGTTTTGGTTTTGGTTTTTCTGGTTTGAATGTGTGATGCAAGGTTTTAATTTAAATATCGGTCCGCGATCACAATTTTGGCTGCAAATCAAAGATGTGTGATTGTATTTGTCTGCAATGTTAAGGATTGTGTTGAAAATGTGATTGTGACCGCAATTTAAAACCTTGTGTGATGTGTTTGATAGGTTTTGGATTTGGCTCACTTGTGTTTTATGTGGTGTTTTGTGGGACAGATGCGAGGCTGCCTTTGTATGCTTTCAAGAGGGGTGAGAAGGTTGGTGGAAAGGAGTTGCCTTTGCTTGGATGCAAGAAGCACCCTGTGGACTTTCTGGACTCGCTTGTCCTTGGAGAGGTAGTTATGGATTTTTGATGGTTTTGTTTGTGTGTGTAGGTGTGGCATTGTGTTTTGAGTTTTTTAAGGTTTGCTGCTTTAATTTGTGAGTAGGGGTGTCATTATGTCATGTCATGCGATTTGAGTTTTTAAGCCTTGATGTTTTTGTTTGTGAGTAGGCCTGTCATTATGGTATGTGTTTTGAGTTTTTTAAACATTTGATGTTTTAGTATATGTGTAGGTGTGTCATTATGTTATGTGTTGAGTTTATGTAAGACTTGATGTTTTAAATTGTGTGGAAGGATATAATGTCAAGTGTTTTATGTTTTTTTTTTTCTGTGTAGCTGTGCCAAGATTTTTTTTTTTTTTGAGTATTTTGAGTTTTGATTGTGTAGTGGGAAGATCGCATGCAGAGAGGGCTTTTCCGCTATGATGTTACAACATGTGAAACCAAGGTCTGATTTGTGTACCCATTTGGTTTGATTCACTTTCTAGTTGTGATTTTGGTTTTCTTGGGTTTGCATGGATATTGTTTGATGTGTTTTGTTTTGGGTTTAGGTGATTCCTGGGAAGTATGGTTTCATTGCTCAGCTGAATGAGGGTCGCCACCTCAAGAAGAGACCAACTGAGTTCCGTGTTGATAAGGTCCTCCAACCCTTTGATGAAAACAAGTTTAACTTCACTAAAGTTGGGCAAGAAGAGGTCCTGTTTCAGCTTGAGGCTAGCAATGATGGGGAGGCTCAATTCTTTCCCAATGTGCCTATTGATGTTGAGAATTCTCCTAGTTTTGTTGCCATCAATGTAAGTTTCTTGAATTTTTTTCCTCCAGTCTTTGTCATTGAGGGTTAGTAAAATAGGTGTTTATATGATACTTTTCTGTGTACCTTTTTTTAACAGGTGAGTCCTATTGAATATGGGCATGTGCTGCTGATTCCACAGATTTTTGAGTGTTTACCTCAAAGGATTGACCATGCAAGCTTCTTGCTTGCACTTCAAATGGCCGCTGAAGCTAGGAATCCATATTTTAGGTTGGGTTACAACAGCTTGGGTGCATTTGCAACCATTAACCATCTCCACTTTCAGGTACGCATTACCAATCAACTCGAGATCACTGCAATGCAATATTCTTTATGTTGATTATTGGCTTGTTAGAATCCTTATCTAGTGTTCTAGCAGTATTCAAATTGACATTTTTTGATTTTGACGAACTCAGGCATATTACTTGGCTCTGCCTTTTCCAATTGAGAAGGCCCCTACTAAGAAAATTGCCAAGTTAAGCGGTGGAGTGAAAATATCTAAACTGTTAAACTATCCTGTCAGAGGCCTTGTCTTTGAGGGCGGTCATTCTCTAGAGGGTTTAGCAAATGTTGTTTCAGAAGCCTGCATCTGCCTTCAGCTCAACAACATACCTTACAATATACTTATTTCAGACTGTGGAAGGCAAATCTTTCTCTTACCACAGGTAAATTTGGTTTTCAACTCCCCACCCTCCCTAAAATCGAATTCCTTAGTTGCTTAAAATAATTATGTTGGCTTAAATATGTTTCTGGTCCCTATAATTTACCTATTTTATGGATTTAGATTTAATCCCTGTAGAATTTCTTTGTTGGTTTTGGTTCCTATAATTTTGTTTACAATGGTACTTGTTGTGCTGTTCACTGATGGCATGCCAACTATTATCTAATTGGACACAACAAGCGTGATTGATGTTTTGCTTAAATAATAGGGACTAAAATAAATATCTTCCAATATAAGAGGGATCTTTATTTAAAGTTTGTGATTTTATAAGGACTAAACAAACAACATCTGGGACTAAAACTGTAAAGCAAAATTTTATAGGGTCCAAAATAAACAAAAAATCAGTGACTAAAATCATAAAACGGATATATGATAGAGACCAAAACATGTTTAAGCATAAAATGTGTGGCCACTTACTCAAAAATGCAAATGGTCAAACAGTGTTATGCAGAGAAACAAGCCCTTGGAGAAGTGAGTGCCGAGCTTCTGGAGACACAAGTGAATCCTGCTGTGTGGGAAATCAGTGGTCACTTGGTGCTGAAGAGGGAGAAGGACTATGAGGAGGCATCTGAAGCCAATGCTTGCAGGCTTCTTGCTGAGGTCTCCCTCTCTGAAGAGAGGTTCCAAGAAAGTCACTGCTCTTGTTTTTCAAGCCATTGCATCGGTTGAGATGAATGTCAAGCCTCAATTACTTGAGGAAGTTGATGCTGTTAGCCCAAGCACTCAGCGTGCCATGGTGGCTGGTTCACATGAATGCCTTGTTCTCCAGTAACAAGGCTATGATGAACAAATTCGTAGTGATTATGGATATATATTGTGTTATGTTACGTTTCAGTTCTAATACCTGTAGTACCTGGGTTCAGTTACTGGAGTTTGAAGTATTTATTATATGCATGTTTTAAGGACTTAAAAAATTATGTGGTTTGTATTTAATTTATAATGGACTCGCTGTATGGTGCTTGATTGTCCGTCGTGATCTATGTGGAAATACAATTTAATAACTGTTCTTTTGAGCCTTATTCAGTGGTTAGTGTTTGTGGTTGATTAATGTCACATACTCATCACTCTATCTCTTAATTCTCTTCAACCAAACACTTTTAGCAGGAGAACCGTGTCAAGCATAATACTACCTCCATCCGTAAATATAATTTTTTTCATTTTTGTTTGTCTTTTTTTTTAATAGGATTTTGCTAACCAGCATCCTTATAATATTGATTAACGAGCTAAATAGAAATATTTTTATTGAGATGCTTAAAATTATGTTGTCTAGGTAAAAGAGAAATATTTTATCAAAAATAATTTTTTAACCAATATCCTTTTTATAAAAAAAATAATTTGATCTTTTGTATTAATTATTTTTTACTCAAATATTTTTAGTTACTTTATAATAAATATTATGTATTAAAAAATAAATGTATTATCTCTTATAAGGATTAAGTATGAAGATTATGAGTCCTAATACAAATTATGCCAAATTATGAGTCCTAATGTTTTAAAGAGAAATTTTGGTAAAATAATATAAATTGTTATTAAGTTTAATATAAATAATTATATTAGTCAAATTTTATTAAAGGATATGAATTAGTTAAAAGAATCTTATATTTAAAAATGAGATAATATAATATATATTTATTTATAGTTGATCATAATATTGATATAAATTAATTTTGGTCAGAAATCAAGAGCTTGTATAAAGAAAATATTTCTTTGTTTATACACGTTTGTTTAATACATTGAGAGATCTAACATTAATGAAAGAAGGTTCAACTCCTGCTGGCTCTCCAGTGCCACCGCGTCACGCTCCAAAAGGTTCGATCTTTGTGGAAAATTTTCAAATGGGGTGCTCACAAAAAGGAAGCTTTCAACTTCAAGCACCCTTCACAGTCCCACGAAATCATGGGCCTCGCTGCTCTTGCAAGTGGGGTTGTTTGAAGAAGCCGAGGACTTGCTCTTCACGGTGGAAAGTAACGAGATTTTTTATGATCTCGTAAAAGGGTACGTTGCTACGAGAGATTGGGAAAAGGGTGCTTTTATTTATGATGTTATGAAGGGTCGAGAGAAGGTTCCTTCGCGAGGGATTGTTATGATTTTTTGATTGATCTCTTGGTGAAGGTGAAGAGGACGGGTCTTGCATCTAGAGTGGCTTTTGATTTGGTGGATTTGGGTGTCCCATTGACTGGTGATGAGGTGAGAGCATTGGAGAAGGTTATGGTGCTGCTTTGAATTGATGGGAAGATTCAGGAAGCAAGGAATATGGTGAAGAAGGTGTTGGTTCTTAATTCTGAGGTTAGTAGTTTGGTTTATGATGAAATTGCGTCTGGATATTGTGAGAGGAGGGACTTCAAAGATTTGGTTAGTTTCTTTGTTGAGGTGAAGTGTGCCCCTAGTGTGAAGGCTGCTAATAGAGTTGTGAATTCGTTGTGTAGGAGTTATTGTTTCTACTAGAGCTAGAGGGTTTAGTTTTCATCCTGATGAAGTAACCTATGGGATGTTGATTGGTTGGATTGGTTGGAGTTGTCGCGAAGCGAAGATGAGAAATGCGTTGAGTTGTTTGTCAGTTATGCTATCGAAAAGCCTTGTGCCGCATGTGTATACTTATAATGCTCTTATAAGGTTGGTATGCTGGACCACACACGGGACATTGTTGACAAGATGATTGCGAGGGGGGCACTGCCTGATATTTCGACTTTCAGAGTTCTTATAGCAGGGTATTGTAAGTCTAGGCGGTTTGATGAAGTGAAAAAATTGATTCATGAGATGGGGAACTGTGGATTGGTTAAACATTCTTTGATGGAGAATCCGATTTAGAAGGGTTTTCTGATTTTGGGCTTGGACCCTTTTAGTGTGAAGTTGAAACGAGACAATGATGGGAGACTTTAGAAAATGGAGTTCTTTGATGAGGTTGGAAATGGACTTTATTTGGATAGATGTTGATGAGTATGAGAAACACATTACTTTGGATCTTGAAGAATCCATGGTACCCAACTTCAGTTCATTGTTAAGGAAGGAATGTAACAATGGTAACCTGAAAAATGCATTGATTTTGGTGGAAGAAATGCTTTGCTGGGGACAAGAATTGCCATTGCCTGAATCCTTGAACTTAGTGAGACAACTTTGTTCATCTAGGTCACAAACCAAGTCAGTGACCAAGCTGTTGGAGACAATGCCAAAGTCTGCCCATAAACTTGACCCGGAAACTCTCAATTTGGTTGTACAGGCATACAGCAAGAAAGGATTACTGTCCAAAGTGAAAATTATACTGGATGAAATTCTTCGAAATAAATTTCATGTAAAAAATGAGACATATACAGCCATATTAATGCCTTTATGTAAGAAAGGAAACATGAATGACTTTAATTATTACAGGGGTGTTGCTTGTAGAAAGAAATGGTTACCAGGCATGGAGGACTTTAAACATCTTGTCCATGTCTGCTAACAGAAAAAGCTCAAGGAAGCATCACAGTTTCTTGAAATCTTGCTTTTATCATACCTTATAAAAAATCAGACATATGTCATGTATTTCTAGAAGTAATTTCTAGTAGGGGTCTTACAGACACCACACTTGTAGTTTTAAAACAACTGCAACCTTGTTTCATCTTGGATCAAGCTGGTTATAATAATCTTCTAAGGGGCTTATGTAATGAGGGAAAATTTTGTCTAGCCTTTACAGTATTGGATGAAATGCTGGATAGAGATTTGGCACCTTTTTTGGATGTTTCAGTCTTGTTAATCCGTCAATTGTGCAAGGCTCATAGACATGACAAGCAGCAGCCTTCATTTTCTCATGCTGCAGATTGTGCATTGTGGGGAGCATAAGGAAAGCTGACACTCTGTTCCGTAATATGTTGTCTAAAGGGTTAAGTCCAGATGATGAACTGTGTAACATACTTATTCAGGGCCATTGCCAAGCTAATGACTTGAGAAACGTGGGGGAGCTACTTGGCGTTGCAATAAGAAAGGGTTGGGTGCTAACCCTCACAAGTTACAGGAATTTAGTGCGATTGGTTTGTATGAAAGGTAGAGTCCAATTCACGCTGAGCTTAAAGAACCTTATGCTTGCACTATGTCCACTTGATTGGCTTATCATATATAACATTCTTATGTTCTATCTTTTGTCTGCTGGAAACAGTTTGGATGTTAATAAGATACTAACTGAAATTGAAGAGAAGAAAGTTGACTTGATGAAGTTGGTCATAATTTTCTTGTCTATGGTTTCTTGCATTGTAAAGATTTGTCTAGTTCTCTGCATTATCTAACTACCATGATTTCAAAGGGACTCAAACCAAGTAACCGCAGCTTGAGGAAGGTAATAAGCAGCCCGTGTGATGCGGGAGATCTGCAAAAAGCCTTGGAGTTGAGTCAAGAAATGAGATTCAGAGGCTGGATACATGATTCTGCCATTCAAACATCTATTGTTGAAAGCCTTCTTTTGTGTGGTAAGGTACAAGAAGCAGAAACCTTTTTAGAATGGATGGGAGAGGAATCTCTAACTCTACTATCAACTATGATTACCTTATTAAGTTTTTTTGCCAGCATGGAAGACTTGACAAGGCAGTTCATCTTATGAACACAATGCTGAAGAAACATAATATTTCAATTTCCACCAGTTATGATTTTCTCATTCATGGGTTCTGTGCACAAAATAAACTGGACATAGCTTTGAATTTTTATTCCGAGACGTTGAATTGGAATCTCAAACCAATAATTGACACAGTGGAAATGCTTGTCCATAGATTCTGCCACGATGGGAAGACAGAACTAGCAGAACAATACCTAGTGGACATGACTCATGCAGGTGAAACTCTAATCAGAAAAATGTATTGCACTGTAATTAAGAGTTATGACATGGAAAATAATCTTAGGAAGGCATCAGAGCTCATGCAAGCCATGCAGGAAAGTGGCTATTAGCCTGACTTTCAAACACATTGGTCTCTCATAAGCAACTTAAACAGTGCCAAAGCAAAGGATACATGATCAAGATTTCTTTCTAAAAGTGGATTTCTTTAAAAGAAATGATTCAAAGAAATAGCCCTTCTATTGCCAAAGGGGTATTTGTTGGTTGTATTTGTAAGTACACTGTATATTGGACTTCATTTTTTTGGGAAAATTAATTAAAGATAAAGGGGATCTGTTTTTCACTGAGTGCATCAATCCAATTGTAAGTTGACTTTATCCTCTTTCTATATTTGGATTGGGGACTTTATGTAAACATCAAATGGTTTTGGAACAAAATGCACACATCTTCTTTTGTTTCTATGTAGTATGTATTAATTCTATAGTTCTTCCTGGAAAATAAAATAAAGTTGTATAGAGCTGAGACATGTTTTGGACTATTCTAAACTTGTATTCTATTCAATATTGAACATGGTATATTCGTATGAGGACATACTGAAATGTCTAAGCTTTTAGATTTGTTCATGACCTCCGAAATTTTCGTTTTAAGAGCTGTTGCATTGACCATGCTCAAAATATGTCTCGAATTTCAGTTCATCCTTGTTTCCACTTCGCCCTCTTTGGCTGCTAATAATTGCGGTTCACTTTCTCTGCTGTTCCTAAGTTCTTCCTCAAAATAATCTATCTATTAGTGTTGTTGTTGCCTATTAGTAATCAATCCATGAAATAAAGAGAATCTTGCTCATTTTCCAAATTATAAGAGTTTGAAGTTATGTTATATTGGTGAAACTTCTCTTACACGCAAATATGAAGATCAAAGGTATGATGATTACACAAACATCACAAATAAAAATAGCAAAAGGCACAAATTTTACATGGCTGACATCTCTTGCTAACATCTACAGAACATCTAAAACATATTTACTATCTCGAATAAGATTACCCGTTATTTGAACAAATTTAAGAAAATCTTCACTATTATAAGTTTTCTTAACAAACTTGAAAAACTTCCAATTACAAGACTTCCTCACTTGGGTGGTGATTGCATCTTCAAGTTAGGTGGTTCTTCTATCTTCATATGATCCCTTTATACAGGGAAGGTCCATGACTTCCTTTATAATTTAGACTTAATGAGTTTTAATTATCCCTTTTCTTCACTTACCCCTCATAATAATGAAGTTTTTCAAGAGTCAAGATACATTCATCACCTCATAAAATGCACCTCTTGGCTTTTCACCTATCTGCCTTAATGTTTGGAAACTAAGATTGATTTTTCCAACATGTGATGGTCTGCAAGGCTAGGGAGAAGGGACCCATGCTCAGATTAGATAGTTCTTCATATGGTACTCCAAGCGGTTGTTGGTGCAAGGGTTTAGTATGACCATTGATTAAGATGGTGGTGATACTTGTAAAGACTCTATTACGTTGGTGTAGGGATTGTTAGGGTGTAGTTGAGCGCAAAGACCTTGCTTAGGAGATCAGGTCTAAGTTCTACTTAGACCAATGATATAAAACGGATAATTTTATTTTCAAAATTATAAAATGGGGGCAAATTTTAAGAAAATATCCATTTAGAGGTAAGTTGAAAAAAAATATCACGTCTTCATTTACAAAAGTCGTCAAACATTGGATCGATTATCTTCTTATTTTTTGCGATTATTTTTTGAAAGTAGTATATTGGTTTATGATTTTAAATTTTTATTTTCAATTAAGTTGAAGGTGTGACTCAATTTGTGACTTATTTTTTTTATTGACTAAGCACGACTTGTTCTTTTTTTAGTGTTTTGTTAATATTTGATAATAGTGTTGTTACCTATTTTTTTTTTTAAATTAGTTTGTTTTACAAAAATTGTGATGCAATTTTTATTTTTTTTTAGAAAATGGTGAATTTATTTTTTCTTTTTGATATTATGAATTATTATTTGTTTTCAAATTTTAACAATTATTTTTTATGAGTAAATTATTTTTTACCTTAATATTTTTGTTAAATCAAATTAATAATACTATCAAGGTCATAAATTATTCTTTTCCTTTATTTTATATTTTATGGCTCTAAATCATCTAAATTCTTACTCTAATAAGAGTCTAATTAATAAGAGGCTGATCTGACCTCTTTTAAGGTGGTCCTAAAGAATTATGCCTACTAATTGTTTGAATTTGAAGTAGGGGCTTCTTATGTTTGTACTCTATCATATTGAGCTGTATACAGTACTCTATTATGGTATTGGGGGTGGAGGGTGGGGGAGGAAATGTGCTCAAGTATGCAGTAGGGTAATTAGTTTCTAATTCGTTTCTAGTTAAAGTAAATAAGTTCTGATAGTGCTCTTTTATGTGAAATATATTAAATTTAAAAATATTAAAAAACCATTTTATGTTGTTTCAGGTCCAAATGGAGAAGAATATGCATGGTATCAATGTACAGTGAGTTTATTTTATCTCTTTGCTTAATTTTTTTTATCATGTCCATTAAACTAGATCTCTTAATCTAGTTTTCCTTGCATTTAAGCATTCTACCATGAAATAGTAGATAGTACTAGAGTGACAACTTCTAGAGAGGCTAAAAGAAGCATAACTAGTAAGCAGAGGTGTTAGATTGGTTATGGGCAAATGCATAACTAATGTGACCTTGAACTTGTAATTGTCAAGTTGTCCAGTCTGTCTAAGTCATTGGTATATAAGATGCCCTCTACTTGTATGTAATTAGTGCTGCTGGTTATATTTGCAATACTAGAAGGGGACCACGATCATCACTTTCCATGTGCATCTAGCCTTCTATTTTTTTAGTCAATGGTTGTCATGAGATTTTATTTCATGGATCTCTTGGAATTTCTTTTGATGTGAAAGAATGAAGATAGTTAGTCATTTGACTTCTTACTTCCTGCAGTATTTGTTTTCTTATCTCATTACTTATGTTTATTGTAAGGTTAATGGGGGACGAGAAGGCCGGCCAATTGCTGCTTACGAACTAGCAAAAGCAGTTGAAGAGCTTGGCGCTGGTGATATACTACTTAATTGCATTGATTGCGATGGTCAATATAATTCTGTATCCTTTAACTATATTTCACTATATTTTCTCTTCATTAAAAGCAGTTTGGTTTTTTCTTTGAACACTACGCCAAATGACATTGTGTAATTCATGTAATTGACCTCACTTAGTGGGATAAGGCTTTTGTCATTTGCTTGTAAGAGTAGTTTTTTTAAATTAATTTTAAAAATTGTTTATTATTTTCAAAATTTTGAATGTTGTCTGGACCATTTTCATCATCAATGAATTTTTTAAAATAAAATGACTTTCTTATTTGCAATATATGGACACTAAAGGTGGATAAAAATGACTTTCTCTTTTCTTGAACACTTTTCAAAGGTGTCATGACTCATTACTAGTCCAGTCTTCCCAATTGAGGGGGAGTAAAATAAGATATATGTCCTCTACCTTGACCCTCAACTTGTTATGGGGATTAATTATCACTATGGGTATGTCCTCTATTTGATTCATTCTTAAGGCTGTTTTAATTATTTCTTATGTGCAATGAGATTGGGGTGTCTTGTTGCATTCATGAATTTTTTCTTGTTCTTTGTTATGTTTATGCCTCAATTTTCCTATTTCTGTATGATCTTTTATTCTTCCTCCTATTTGTACTTTCCCTTTTTTTACTCTTATAAACATTTTTCTATTTGAAAAAATGTAAGACCTTTTGGGGTAATTTGATTATATATTTAATAAAATGTTTCTTTTATTCTAATTTCTTTTTACTTTTGTCAATGTTTCAGGTCAAGGAAAAGGATTTGATGAAGATTTGATTAAGTTGATATCAGATGCTGTAAGTATCCCTGTTATCGCAAGTAGCGGTGCTGGTGCTCCTCAACACTTCTCTGAGGTGTTCTATAAAACAAATGCATCAGCAGCACTTGCTGCCGGCATCTTTCACAAGGAAGAGGTATTGCTTCTGTTTTGTTAATTTCTTAATGCTGATGGGAATGATTTTGATTTGTTAACTATGTTATGTTAGGGATCAATTATTGTATTGATTCATTTTCATTTATTATTATCATGTGTGTGTTTGGATAAGTTCTGAAACAAAAAATTTTATGATATGGATTTTTTAGAACTTCTTTGAGAAGATACTGTTTCTTTTCTTGAAAATACCAAAACTTTACTTTTTTAATAACTTGTCTAATTATCTGAAATTATTTTAGGTAATTTTCGGTTTTAAAGAACCCTTTGTCTTTAAAAAATTCCACAAACAAATGGAATCATTTGCTTTGACTTTGAATTACAAAAATGCTATTTTATTTTCACTTTGTTTTGTTGATTTTAAATGTTTGTACAGTAAAGAGTAAAAACAACTTATTATTTCCTGTTTTCACTATTTTCTATACAATTTGTTTTTTTTAAATGAACAAAGTGAAAGCAAGGTGACATTTCAAAAAATGAAAGCAAAACGTTTCCTCAAACCAAACGGATATTTCTGGAGTAATCAGTAGCAGATTTAGAATGTACTTAAGCTGATTTTGATTGATGTTATTCAGGCAGTGAAATTGAGTTTTCTATTAATTGCAGGTGCCTATTCAGTCGGTAAAAGAGCATTTGTTGAAGGAAGGCATAGAAGTTGGAATTTGATCATAAGCATTTAAGTGGTAAAATTTTGAGATGCACTTCATAATAAGCAGCACTATCACTCTGACCATTTGTTAGTACAAAATTGTTTCATGTGTCTCCTGTATGGTATAGTGTGTGATGTTTCTCGTGGGTTTGATATTGGTTATGGTTATTGGTTATGCATATATTTAAGATGACGGGACTGTAGTGAAGATATTTTTAAGGATAAATGTCCAATTTTGTCTTTGAAAATAATAAAATTATTGTACGTTCTGATGTCATATGTCTATGATTCCAGCCAATATATGCAAATGCAGCCAAAGATTTTCAATTTATGAAAACAGTTAATAAAACTCTGGTGTCACGTAGATATTAGTTAGGCTTAGGACTACGCAAACGTAATAATTTCATACTCTACCTATTTAGCAAAAGGACAAGTTGATGCAGTGTATAGGTACTTGTGGTATTCTCTTCCAATCAAAATTATAATTTATTTCAATAATGAACATAATAAAAGTTTCCATTAAAAGTTAACATAGATTATCAAACTAAAACTCTAATTCTGATTAAAGTGCAATACCAAAAATGTGAAATTATATACTACAAGTTTTGGGGGCAAACGAACCTTTAGGGTAATCTTTTTCTAAATTATTTAAGAACTCATAAAATAGAAAAGGAAAAAAAAATAAAAGTCATAAAATGTTTTTAGTTCCTTTCTGAATATTTTAGTTCCTTTCTTCCTAAGTTTTGTCGATTGTAAAATTCTACCCATAAAGTAAACAAAATAATTACATCCATTGGCAAAGAAAAATCTTAGAAAAGTTTTAAAAGATGCTCAGAATTACATGTATTTCCAAAAGCGTGACATTTTTTTTTTCTATTGGTAAATTACAGTCACAATCTCATTGGGTACGCTCCTGCAACTTGCTCCTCACTAATTCTATTATTTGTTTAATTACATTAACAGATCAGCAATAAGACAATCTCATCTTCCTCACTAATTCAATAATTGAACACTAAAGAATGACCAAGGGAAAGTGAATGTCTTCCTCTTGAAAGACACACTTTACTTTCTTCTTATCTCAATCTCAACACATACCAATAGCAGAAACTAGATCTAGACTAAGATGCAGAAATTGCAAGAAATTGCAGTGTCCTTGGCTGTTGATTATTTGCTTCCACCCTTAAAGAAAGCAGTGAATTCAGTCATGGAGGTTCCAAAAGATGCCGCAGACATGAAAGACAAACTTGATGAGATTCAAGCCATGATTCATGATGTGGACAAGATGGCAGCAGCTGAAGAAGGCAACTCACGTGATGGTCTAAAGGCAAAGGTGAAGCAGCTGGTGGAAACATCTTTTTGTATGGAAGATATCGTTGATGAATACATTATCCATGAGGAAAGGCAGCTTGCTCATGATCCCGGATGTGCATCTTTACCTTGTAAGGCAATTGATCTCGTCAAAACTACGGCCTCTCGTCTTCAATTTGCATACTTGAACCAGGACGTGAAATCAGAATTTCGTGGGATCAAGGAGAGGAACAAAAGTGAGGATTGCTCCCAAATTCAATCTCCTGGAGGACCCCAAAACATCACGTTTGACAACCTTCGAATGGCTCCTATGTTTCTTAAGGAGGCTGAGGTGGTGGGCTTTGACAGCCCTAGACACACATTGGAAAGATGGTTGAAAGAGGGGCGGAAAAAGCTCACTGTTATCTCTGTGGTAGGAATGGGAGGAAGTGGAAAAACTACTCTTGCCAAGAAAGTTTTTGACAAAGTCCAGACACACTTCACTCGCCATGTCTGGATCACAGTGTCTCAGTCATATACCATAGAAGGATTGCTGCTCAAGTTTCTGGAAGCAGAAAAAGAAAAGGATCCTTCTCAGAGAGTTTATTCTACAATGGATAAAGCATCGTTGATACATGAGGTGAGAAATCACTTGAGCTGCAATAGTTATGTTGTCGTGTTTGATGACGTGTGGAATGAAAATTTTTGGGAGGAAATGAAATTTGCTTTAGTTGATGTTGAAAATGGAAGTAGGATAATAATCACAACCAGGCACCGTGAGGTTGCAGAGTCTTGTAGGACATCTTCTCTTGTTCAAGTGCATGAGTTGCAACCTTTAACTGATGACAAATCTTTCGAATTGTTTTGTAAAACGGCATTTGGATCTGAATTAGATGGGCATTGTCCAAACAATCTTAAGGACATATCAACTGAAATTGTTAAAAAGTGTGGAGGTTTACCACTAGCTATTGTGGCCACTGGTGGCCTTTTATCTCGTAAAAGTAGAGATGCACGTGAATGGCAAAGATTTAGTGAGAATCTAAGTTCAGAATTAGGAAAGCATCCCAAATTAACTCCCGTGACAAAGATTTTGGGTTTAAGTTATTATGATTTGCCTTACCATCTCAAACCATGCTTCTTGTATTTCGGAATATATCCGGAAGATTATGAAGTTGGGTGTGGGAGATTGATTCGACAATGGGTAGCTGAGGGGTTTGTCAAATCTGATGAAGCGGCACAGACTTTAGAAGAAGTGGCAGAAAAATATTTGAATGAGTTGATCCAAAGAAGTTTGGTTCAAGTATCTTCATTTTCAAGGTTTGGCAAAATTAAAAGTTGTCGTGTTCATGACGTGGTACGTGAAATGATCCGCGAGAAGAATCAAGATTTAAGCGTTTGTCATTCGGCTAGTGAGCGCGGGAACTTGTCCAAAAGTGGGATGATTCGTCGCCTAACAATAGCATCTGGTTCCAACAATTTGACGGGAAGTGTTGAAAGCTCCAACATTCGATCACTTCATGTTTTCAGTGATGAAGAATTGTCAGAATCCTTGGTGAAGAGTATGCCTACAAAGTACAGGTTATTAAGGGTACTTCAATTTGAAGGTGCTCCAATGTATGATTATGTTCCGCCCATTGAAAGTTTGGGGGATTTATCATTTTTGAGGTACTTAAGCTTCAGAAGAAGTTCGAAGATAGTCCATCTTCCAAAATTAATTGGTGAGCTGCACAACCTAGAAACATTGGATCTAAGATACACTGGTGTGCGTAAGATGCCAAGAGAGATCTACAAGCTTAAAAAGTTAAGACACCTGAATGGTTATTATGGGTTTAAAATGGATAGTGGCATTGGAGATCTAACATCCCTACAAACACTACGTGGAGTGGACATAAGCCATAATACAGAAGAAGTAGTAAAAGGGTTGGAAAAACTTACACAATTAAGGGTGTTGGGCTTGAGAGAAGTTGAGCCAAGATTCAAAAGTTTTCTGTGCTCCTTGATAAACAAGATGCAACACCTGGAGAAGTTATATATTACTTCAAGAGATGGTAGTACCTATGGGAAGATGGATTTGCATTTTGATGTATTTGCACCTGTACTTCAGAAGGTTAGTCTTATGGGGCGGTTAAAGAAGTTCCCAAACTGGGTTGCCAAGCTCCAAAATCTTGTTACGTTGTCCTTGTCATTCACCCAGTTGACACATGATCCATTGCCACTACTTAAAGATCTACCAATTTTGACGCACCTTTGTATCCACCATATTGCATACGATGGTGAAGTTTTGCAGTTTCCAAACAGGGGGTTTCCGAACCTAAAGCAAATACTACTGTTACATTTGTTTCCATTGAAATCCATCGTTATTGAAGATGGAGCATTGCCTTCTCTCGAAAAGCTCAAGTTAAAATTTATTCCCCGACTGACAGAGGTGCCTCGTGGTATTGACAAGTTACCAAAGCTTAAGGTTTTCCATTGTGTTGATATGTCAGATGAATTTAAAGAAAGCTTTAATCTCAACAGAGGACAACGTCGTCAATGGATAATAGAATGATAGTGGGAATGAAAAAAGTCCGTCTTTCAAAGTGAGTGTTTTGTTATTCTTATGCTGAATATAAATGTTATTGCAATTGTCAACTCTTTATCCTATCTTTAAATGAAATTTTATTAAGTGGATTTTTTAAGTTTTTTTTTTCTCACAATATTTTTTGTGATCTTCAGGATTATGTTATTGTCAAAAATTTATATAAAATTTTACTTCAATGTAAGAAATTTATTTTTATAATTTTTTTTATTTCACTAAATTATGATATTGTTTGATGTTAAAGGTTATTTATGTATCATATCAATATTATTTTTTATTTTTAAGAAACAGTTTCTTTTAAAAAATATAAATTTTATTTCTAAAAAATTCATTTTTATATAAATTTACTCCCATGAAGAAACAACAAGAAACGATTTCTTCACTTCAAGAAATTTTCATTCAAAATGATATTAGCTTTTAACATATACGTTTTATTTGGTTCCTAAAGTATTTTGTATGCTTTTGCTTCTCATACCCTCTCTTTAATTTGGAGTATATGCATTTTTTTTTGTTTGTTTATTCTGCAAGCTCCTTTTCAAAATTACTCATAATATACGTGTTTTTTAATTGGTAGGCCCTGGGATTTAAGTGTCACGGACTTCTACTTGAATTGGTACTTTAGCAACAACAGCGTTGATATTCATCATGAAAACTGCCTTGGAATTCAGCATTGTTCCTTCAAGTCTCCAAATAAACAGAATATGTGGACCTATCTTAATTTCTTTAGCAAAGTGATAAAACTTCTGAATTAATGGTAGTGATGTAAGACATTTGGCTTTTTGATTCAGTGCCTTCTTAGATACATCATGTTTGCACCATGTTATGAGAATTTCTCTTTCACAGACTGTAATTCATTGAAATTTGTTTTCTATTTCTGAATCAGGAGAAAAACAATTTGTCACTGTGTAACTTTGGATGAGGAGAATTTTTTTTTAATTTTGTTAAAATTTCCTCTGCTAGTGTTTTCTCGTGGATGCTGCCATTCACTACACTAAAATCATTGTAACAATGCAACATTTTTCTAATAGGACTATGATATAGATATTGTTTTTAATTCCAAGATGTCAATCATTTTATTCTATAAAGATGTCTTTGTGGTTATACTCAAATTCTGAAAGAAATAACATTCTCTAGTCTTTATCAATCTTTTAATGATCAATGACTCATTCTACAAATGCTTTTACCAATTCTTAATTATCGTCACTTTTTTATTCTCTTATTTTCAAGTAAACCCTCATTGTAAAAGTCTAACCAGTAATCACCTAAGTTGAAGAGAATTGCAAGCCTTTTAGTTTGGAGTCTCATGGATACAATTTTGGTCCATTCTTTTAAGCACTTTGAAGACAATAGATCCAATGTTGACCATTTTTTGTAAAAATCATATTAATTATATATGTAAATTTTCAATAAAACTAAAATTTTCACAGATGGTTAAAATTATTCTGAAAAGAAAAAAAAAAAAGGAAACTTAAAATGAAAACATTACTAGGAACTTCATTTATGAGAAAAATTATAGGGTAAATTAATAACAAGAAAATTGTGACTTTTGTAACTGTATGTCATTGCATATAGTTGAACAATTGCTAAAAGTTAGAAACTAACAAGTGCAAACATCCTCTAAAAAAAGTGCAAACATTAATTATTTGAATAGGTATAGTTGGTTATATATACATTCATCATCGATCACCTGAAAACAAAATTTGTACAAATCAATGGGCCATAAATATGATTGTAAATATAAATATGTGGTGATACACACAACTAGCTACGTTTTTTCCTTAAAGACTATAAAAATGACTCAAATTTTTTAAGTTGGATTCTTAAATATGACATTTGAATGTGTCCATATGACTATTTCTAACCATAGTAGGTGAAGAATTAAGGAGAATGATGGAATTTAAGTGCATAGTAATGAGATACACAAAATTTGGTTGGCTTAAGAGTCACTTAGTAGGTTTTGGAGATTAAAGTAACACATTTAATATTAAATTTATTTTCTCTTCTAATGCTTTTTTTTGTGTTAAATTTACTATTAAAGTAACAATTTTGCTTTATTAAACTAGAGGTACTTTTTTTGCCTGTTTCTTTTTTCAGCTTTTATCAAATTAGCTAACATTTATCAAAAATATTGTAATAGTTTCACTTATAAATATAAATATTTTCATTAATTTATTTTAAAAAAAAATAATTAATTGCTTATCTGTTTTCTAAATTAGTATTATTAAAAACAAAGATTAATTGACATACTATATTTTACTTTGTCTAAATTTGTAAATTTTTATATGTAGATGTATTCCTAAATTTAATGTTAAATGTACATCTAAGATGAATTTTTTATATTATTTCTCAAGAAAGAATCGAGTTTTTTTAATATGTGGGGTTATTTTTTAAAAGAATAAAGAAAATTTTAACTATTGCAAAGAAAAGAAGATAATTTAATAACTCTACTATTATATATATATATATATATATATATATATATATATATATATTATAATATCATGTTGTTTTATAACACTAAAGAATAACTACTTAATTTTTATTTCTAAGATCATGGAAATGATTTCACTTTTACTATTGGAGAGAGTGGTCTAAGTGACTCAACAAAGAGTTAAAAACAATGAATTTGAAAGAAACGAGAAAAAAATGAAATGAGGTGTTTGGTTATATAAAAGTTAAAGTCTCGTTTGTTTAACAATTAAATTTAATTTTTCATATAGTGTATTCATACCAATGAAATTATTAGTTAAAGTATCATCTTTATTATATTTTTTATTAATTAAGGATATAAATATTAGTTAGTTCAGAATATATCTTTCCTATCATTGACGAAGAAGGGTCAAAGGAGAATGACTTTTCAAAAAAGAATTTTTTTGTCAAGAGTTTTTTTTTCTTTTTAAAAAAGGTATTTGAAATTAAATATTAAACAATTGCCATATAATAATAATAATAATAATTAGTAGACTAGTAGTAGTATTAGTATTATTAAATGTAATTAATATGATTATCATACTTTTTTAGTTGTCCTTTAATGAAGAAAAAATTATACAAAAGTAAAAGAAGAATGAATTTGAAAAATAAATTACAGGAGAAAAGGAAATATAGAACATGCTATTTGATTAAATGGACACTAAAGTATTATACTTATTTTACAATTAAAATATTTTTTTAAATTGGACCAGTTATTGAATTACTCTAGACATTAATTTAAGGTTCAATGGTCATTAAACTATTATGTGTAATTAGTCTTAGTATATTAATATATAACAATTTAATAATACATAAAATAATATTAAAGAAGCATAATATCATAACTTTACACAAACTAGAAACTAAAAAATATTTTTAACATTCAAATTACACATGAAATTCCAAATCAAATAAATCATAATACTTTGGTATAAGTTTGAACAACACAACAATTTTTGCTGATAATAACAATTTCACTATCAATTTTTTATATAAAAAATGAACTTTAATTGTAAAATAAATGGGACTTTAGTAATTCCAACTTAATCAAACAACTTCTTCTATATTTTCTTTTTTCCCAATTTATTTTTCAAATCCATTCTTCTTTAACTTTTATCGACATTTTTCTTCATTAAAGGACAAAACTAATTTTTTAATATTATATTAATTAAATTTAATGAAAGGAATAAATATTATTATTATAAGGCAATTTTTTAATAATTTTAAAAAAATATCCTTCACAATTTTTTTTTTAAAAAAAAAGTCAACTCCCTTGACCATCTTTCACCATCGATAGAAACATATCTTCTAATTTAACTAAATTTTATCTTAATTAATAAAAAATGACAAAAATATATTTTTTTAGTAATTACCTTCAAATGAATACACTATGTGAACGTTTTATTTTAATTACTAGTCATTTAAAAAAGGCATATGATAAGTAAAATATGCTATGCTTTTATAACTTAAGGCAAACTCTGCCCTGCAAAAATCTCGCCTATTTTAACCTCTATTTACTTTTAACCATCAATCCCAATATATAGTAAAAAGAAAATTTCTTTCGTGATCTTAGAAAAATAAATAAGTAATTTTTTAGTATTATACAACATGATATTACTATATATATATATATATATATATATAGTAAATTAAGTTATTAAATTACTTCCTTTTCTTTCAATAGTTAACATCCTTTTTTCTATTAAATATGAACTTGCTAAACTTTAAATGACTCAAATTCTTTCTTAAAAAATCCTTCTTAGATATGCATTCAACATAAATTTAATTTTAGGAATACATAGATAGAGAGAGATAGAGAGAAATTTACAAAGTTAGACAAAGCAAAATTTGGTATGTGAATTAATTTTTGCTTTCAATAATGCTAATCTACAAATCAGATAAGGAGTCAAATATTTAATTTTTTAAAAAATAAATTAATAAAAATATTTAGATTTATAAGTGAAATTATTACAATATTTTTAATAAATGATGTCTTATTATGATAAAAGCTTTAAAAAAACAAAGAAAAGTTCTCTAGTTTGTTTACTTTAATAATAAATTTAACCAAAAAACTATTAAAATAAAAAAATCAATTTAATATTAGATGTATTACTTTAATCATCAAAATCTAAAAAGTGACTCTTAGGCGAACTAATTTTTTTTTGTAACTCATTATATTATGCACTCAAACTCTATCATTCTCCTCAATTCTCCGCTTACTATAAATTCAATAGTTGGACTTGGATACATTCAAGTATCAAATTCAAGAATACAACCTCAAAATCTGAGTTACGTTTATAGATTTTTAAAAATAAAAGTAGCTAGTTAGTTATGTGTTTTCAAAGGCTATGAAGCATGAGGATTTTTTCTTTCACAATGACCAACATTTAAAATCAAGTTTTGGTAAGCACTTAATAGAAGAAAACACAAAATTTGTTATACATTAATAGAGATGTTTTTTTTGTATTGATATATTTTTACAAACTTAAATACCTATATGTTATTTTTTTTCATTTTCAACCGACATTACTACATTTATTTTGTAAAATTCCTTTTTTTAGTTGGCTTTCTGGATATACATGATATATATATATATATATATATATATATATATATATATATATATATATATATATAATATGTTGGGCATAGGAAGGCTATGTGTTTGTTTATATGTTAATGTATATTCACTTATTTTTTAGAACTTTGATTAACATACCTAATTTTTAATCAACATTTTTTATTTTTCTTTTATATTTCTCTCTAGCGACTCAACATTCTACCAATTCCTCCTTTTATTCTTCCTAATATAAACTCTCCAAACCTTAAGTCCATGCGCTAGCTAAAGTATCAAGTAACCCTTTGGACCAAATGACCCACTTTTGTCATAAACAAAGTTTTTTTTTTTTGTATAGATCACAAGTATACTATAGTAGAGGCAATCCTATTTGTGCATGGTATGACCACTATGAGTAGTAAATATCTCTATTTGACTGTTTAATGTAACTACATACTAAAGACTCAAACTCAATATCATTTGTTAAGTTGAAACAATCTCGCTATAGTTAATTCACGTGTTCAATGGTTCATACGAGAAAATTGACTTAAGACTATGGAACTTACATATTCTACCCATGAAATTTCAATTGCTAATCTAGTAATTGGAACTTCATTATCATTATTGTTGTCTGAAATCAAAAGTAAAAAATTTAACATTTTTTAACTATTAAAATTTAATCAGAAAAAAAGAGGCTTCCACCTCTTAAATCAACAAATATAACTTCACTCTAGAAGTTAGGAGATGATGTCAAACTTGATTAATGTATAGAAGCTAGCTAAGAGAAAAAATAGGGGTGACATACCTGAAGATTTACAATGATAACTTTACGTCCATTATAAAGTGTTTTTCAAAGGAGAGTTCCACATTTAAGGGGGTGTTTGGTTTGACTGTTTTCTGTTTTCATTTTCACTGAAAATAGAAAATGATGATGAAAATGTGTTTGGTTGGATTTTTGAAAACATTTTCAATGAAAATGAAAATAGGAAACAACCAGAAAATGAAAACAATAAAATCTCATTTCCAGTGTTTTCAATTGAACACAGGAACCTCATTTTGGGTAAAATGAAAATGTGATAACAAGGAATGCAATTTTAAACAAATCTAAAAATACAAAAAAGACAAGAAGTCAATATATCAAAAAATTTCAGTGTTTTTATTTCCTGAAAACAGAAAACAAGAAGTCAAACCAAACATGTTTTCAGAATTCTAATCTTTTGAAAATGAAAACAGTTTTCAGAAAATGAAAACAGAAAATGAAAATACAAATCAAACACACCCTAAGTTATTTGTAAATTGCATTGAGATGTTAGCAAAACAAAACAGTATTTTCAAAAGCTATGGAAAATTGAACATGCATGACTCATATTTATACTCCCTTCAATGTCATTATTGTTGCATCAAATCAAAAGTAACAAATTTAACATTTTTTAACTATTAAAATTTAATCACAAAAAAATAAGAATAGAAAATAAGAGGTCTCCATCTCTTAAATCAACAAACATAACTTCACTCTAGAAGTTAAGATATGATGTCAAACTTTATTAATGTATAGAAGCTAGCTAAGAGAAAAAATAGGGGTGACATACCTGGAGATTTACATTGACAACTTTACGTCCATTATAAAGTGTTTTTCAAAGGAGAGTTGCACACTGAAGTTATTTGTAAATTGCATTGAGATGTTAGCAAAACAAAACAATATTTTCAAAAGCTATGGAAAATTGAACATGCATGACTCATATTTATACTCCCTTCAAAGACATGATATATGCTTTCAATAAACCATACAAATCCATCACAATAAATTCCAATTATGTTGCAAAATTGTCCTCCAAAACAATTAAATACCTAATGAATTTAACCACACATGTCATAATTGCTGAAATTTTACATATAATTATGTTAAAAAGGGTTTAAACTTAGGGATTGTTCATATTGGAAGAGACTAGCAAAAATTATACATCCCTTTCACTTTTCACTTTAATCCAAGAAGTTAGTTTATGAGTACACTTAGAAATTATTAGAGTAGTAAAGTTTTTGCCACAAAACTTGAGTCAATGTCTCAAAATTTAGGCTTAAGACCTAATTTAATCTCGCAAAACCTATTTGTAAGGTGAGTATTTAGGACTACCAAAACTTTATAAGGACTACATTAGTCATGTCTCTAGTCAATGTAGGGTCTCAACCTCTTAAGAGCCAATGTCCAAACAACTTTTTAATACACTTTCTATGCCTAAGGCTATGGGTATGAAGCATGGAGCAAGGCAATGCAGGTTGCCTAATAATAAATCTAGGATAGATTTTGATATCTTTTTAGAATTTGGGTTTATAGCCTAACTCAACTCCCCACAAATCTAGGTTGAAAGGTGAAGACCGGTCAAGCTTTATAGGACTATATCGGGCATATCTGTAGTCTATGTTAGGTATCAATCCCTTAAGAGTTGATATCTTGATGACTATACGTAGTCTACAAAACTTCACTCAATCTTTCTAGTTCCAATAGCTTTGTATATAACATTTTATAAAACATTGGCAACTAATTTTGATAGGTTGTAGTTAAGACAAGTTAGAGGTGACCACAATTAAGAAGACTTCTTACCATAATATGCTTATATATAGTGTTGTTAGAAATAGATTTATTCACCCATTTAATAATAAATAATTAAGTTCCTACAAGTATGGATAAATATATGAGGATAGAAATAAACATATGGACAACAAAGTACTGGAAAAAATAGATGAAAAAGAAAAAGTAAAATAAAATTGTTACAATGATGAGAGAAAAAAATCACATCATTACCTTGTCCCCTAAGCATAACGCTATACCTAGCTATTTGCAATGCTTCTTAGAAGGATTCATCAATTTTGGAGGCAATGCATATCGATCTTACTTATATTATTGTTGTAGTTGTCCATAATAATAATCTCAATCAATATTATGAGCCACAAACTTAAATGATCATGAATGATGACTCGTTTTCTTATTCATGAGTTAAAATAATAACAAACAAAAATAGTCTAAGACATGTGATAGCACTATCCTGAAGGACTAATCTACATGGTGCTCAAGTCTTTTAAGATATAACAAGCCCCTCCCAACATGGTTGGGGGAACAAAACTATAAAGCAAGATTTATTTTTTATATGAACTCAATAACTCAGAGAAAAGGCAAAAAGAAAAAAATGTGGGAGAAACTAGGTCTAACAACTTTTCAAGAATAGATAATTGCAAAGAAAAAATAGTTAATTTCAAAATAAATATCTACTTTTGATAAGGATTATCCCAACATGGTTAGGAGAACAAAACCAGATAACAAGGTTTATTCTTGATATGAGCTCAAAGACAAAAAATGTGGGAGAAAGCCAGCCTTAGAAATTTTTTTCAATAATAGATATTTATAAAGAAAAAATAGTGTGAGACCAAGTCAAAATGATATGGTGAGTCAAAGTCAAAATAAATATTTATTTTGGATAAGAACTAAATTAATTTCTAAAAGATTTTTTCAAATTAATTATAAGAGGGTCATTGACTTGTTTTAATTAACTTTTTGAAAAATTCATACGGTTGGTATAGTAGTATAAAATCTCATTGTGTTCATAAGTAAGAGAACGATCTATTTAGTGTGAGAATCCATGTTCAATTTTTACCATATGCAAAAAAAATAGATCAATGAAAATCATGCCTTGCGAATGAAATTAGTATTGGATCTAATGGATTGGGGACACCCGTGATATCTAATTTAGAACAAAAGAAACTTTTGAAATATTCAATCAAATTAAATATCTATTTTTGTAAGTACTAAATTAACCTTTTAAAATATCTAATCAAAATATACAACACATATATAAGGTAATTGACTTGTTTATAATTTTCAGGTAATAATTGTTAATGATTAATGATATGTATTATATATTTCCTTGAAATTTTTACACAAAAAAAATGATTTTAATTAAAAAATAAATGAGACTTTAATTTACCATCTAACCAAAAATCTTATTATGTATTAATATTAGCTTTTTCTCCAATTTATTGTCTAAATACATTATTTATTTTACTCTCAATGACATTTTTTCCTTCTTCTCACTAAGCAACAAAATGGCAACGTATAATATTTATATTAAGTATATTATTATAAGGTAATTCCTTAAAAATTAATTCAAATGATTTTTTCAAATAGTTAGATCACTTGATCTTCCTTCACCAATGGTTGAAAAATGACCTCTAAATTAACTAACCTTTAATTATTCTAAATTAACAAAAAAAGTTAGTGTGAATTTGCTGCTTTAGTAAGGAATTACCTTAAAATGCAAACATGCTGTCAAAAATTAGTTTTAATTTTTAATGAATGAGATTTTTATTTTTTTCATCTAATCAAAAATCTTATTTTATATTTCATTTTTCTCCAATGTATTTTCCAAATACATTTCCCTTTTACTCCCGTTGGTTGACTTTTTCCTTCCTTCTTCATTAAGGGACAAAACAACAAAAATATAATATTTATTTTAATTATATTTGATTATTAATATTATTGTTATAAGATAATTTTACTCTCATTAACTTTTTTCTTCTTCATTAAGGGACAAAAGGATAAAATATAATTTTAATTTATTTATTTTTATTATGAGATAATTGTTTGAAAATTATTTCAAATACTTTTTCAAAAAAATTAGCTCAATTGATCATCCTTCACCTATGATACAAAGATAACTTCTAATTATAATTGACTAACCTCTATACTTGATAACAAAAAATTGGGGAAAAGTTAATGTTCTATTAGGAATTATGTACATTTTCATTGTACACCATGTGAAAAATTGAGTTTAATTGTAAAGCAAATGAGACTTTTGTTTCCCATTTAACCAAACACTTTATTCAACATTTCCTTTTTTCTCAATTTATTTTTCTTTTACTTTTGTTAAACTTTTCTTTCTTTTTCATTAACTGAAAATTACAAATTACAAATATTTATTTTAATTACATTTATTGTTGATGTTGTTATTTTTAATGTTAATATTATTTCAAAGTAATTATTTAAAAATATTATTTCAAATATTTGTTCGAAGATCGAACTCAATTGATTATCATTCATCAATGATAGAAAAGTAACTTGTGAAATAAGTAAATATCATTCTTAATTAGCGGAAATCCAGGTGTCATTATGTATGTATATTTTCACATATCTATTGTGCTATTATATTTCTTCTTACTAAAATTTATTATTCTTTCAATTTATCTTGTTATGCATTGCATGGGTAATAATTCATAAAGAAATGTAATTGTTATATACACAGACAAATAAAAAGTTATATATATATTAAACTGCACATAAGTGTGTTGACATAAAAGTTAAAGAAAATACATTATTTATCTATAACACTGTTCTGTAATCATTAAGTCTTCCTTCTTTGGGAGACTTACCAATGATTGTATTTTAGGATGATTCTCAGTTATACTATAATGTATAAAAAAAACATTGAATTTGTTATTATTTCTAGCTATTCTGCAAGAGAGCACATCAATGAAATAAAAAGCAATAAAAATTGCATGGTTGTTTACCTTTCAAGGACTACATTGTATGCATTTTCATTAACCTAACACATTTTCATTAACCTAACGCAAGAAGCATTGAAGAGTTAGCCAAAAGCAAGGGGAAGCTGCGCAAAGAGAGAGAGATACACGATGCTTGTTAATTAGTCAATGAATTTTGCAATTAGAAAGAGAAGTATCTACATAGTCGGTGCTGAGTTAATGATTTGCCAATCATATATACTGTTCATTCTAAAAATTTATGATGGTTAGGTGATTTTGATGCCTTCGAATAAATGGTTTCCATAAATATTGTTTCACATTAATAGTTAATACTTTCGCATTTTGCTACTCAATCATTCACGTTGCATGTGCTACCAAAACAAATATTAGTACTAGTTTTGTGCATCAATTTCCTTTGTTTATTTTGCTTCTCGGTAGTCATTCTCTCGAACGCACCATCAACATTTTGTTTTTTTTTTAGTTTTTTTTATTAGTGAAATGGTTTCCATAAGAATTCTATGAGAACTATAATTAGTTTACATATAGAGATTTTATGCTTGAGTTAAGCAAATAAATAAGAGGTACAAATAAAATTCTAAGGTCAATTTTAATTTTATTGTTTATATTTAAGATCTAAATTTTGAAAATAAAAATTTATTTAATGTACTAAAATTTAATATAGTAGTATAATTACAAATTTTAGTTGATAATATATAAATAATAAAAATAGTTTTCCAATTTTTTTCTGTACTGGATTATGCTCCTAGCATTGGTTGCCTTAATTTAATGCTTCCTCCCAATCATTAATCATTGTTTTATATGATTTCTTTTTCTTAATTTTCTTATACAATCTTTTATATGATTTCTTCTTGGTTGGTCAATCCTCCTGTTTGGCCAACGACTTCTGTCACACCAACAACCATCTTTTGATGCCAACGACTTCTGTCACACCAACAACCATCTTTTGATGCTTCCATCCATCGCCTTTACCTGAAGGAATGTCATGGCAAAAACATGAGATGGACATTTTTTTTTACTTTTCAAATTGAGCATGATGTTGATTCTTTGATTTGATTCCTTTTAATTAAAACGAAGGGAAAGTTAATTAACCGTGATTCCGTGCTAATGAGTGATTGAAATTGTGATTAAATATATTCACATGCACAACAAACTATTAAATTGTATAATTTTTTTATAGATAAATGTATCTTTTTAAAATAATTATTATAAAATCAACTAATTAACTTACTGCAGATACATTTCAATTATAGATTATTTTGTAACTTTGTAAAAAAAAGGTATCCCAACACATTTACACTAAATTAATGCAAGTCAACAAAATTATTGTATTCTAGGGAGAAAAAAAAAAAGAAACTTGCCCTAAACTTTTATAATATCCATACATGTATACAAGATTTGTACTTTTCTTTAATCCTATATTTCTTTCTAGTTTTCCTTTTATTAACTTAAATTATTTGTGATACTTTTGGCTTTTCTCTCTTTTATATATTTTCTCTCTCCTTAAGTGTATACATGCATGCATATATAATAAGTGTATAATCATCACTTTTTTAAGAAAAACATATAAAACTTATAAACAACTGTGTTTTTTTATATTATTCCTGATGAATTGAAATTTTACTTCAATAATTTACGTAATAAAAAGTTAAATTTATGATCAACATAAATTACAGAAATATAACTTGTGAAAAAGTGAACACATCATTATTTTCTTTCTACATTTTTTTATGATAACATTAATATGAAATATTTATCAGTTTTATTTATAAATAATCTTTATTAAATAATTTAATTGATTATTTCTTTCAATATTTTTTTTTATGAATAAGACAGTAGCTCTGTTACCAATAACTTTTTAATTTTCTTTCAATATAGACACATGTTCATTAATGAAACTAGGACCAGGAAGTAGAAAGTTTGCAGCTAATTAAGTCAAAGATAAACGTCCATTCAACTATGTTAGCTGTAGTTACAATATTTATTCGTACTACAAGCATGAAACGACATTATCGTTGCTCTGTTTGTTTGTTTGTTTTTTAACTGTGTCCTTTCCCTAGCTTTTCCCTTTTCATCCTTTAATTAATTTCTTTTCTACCTGCTTTTTGCCAAAGAATGTATTGTAGCCAAACATTTCCAGCCAAGAACCGTTTATGTGTTTCAAGTTGTGACGGTTGCAAGTGACTCTTTTTCATTTGAGGACAGATTCAAAAATAAAAGGGTTACCAGATGTTATCATATTTACAGAATCTATGAATTTTCTTTTTATTTTTCCCTTACCAATATTGGTACATGCATGCAATTTTCACCAATGTGTGTACGTCCTTCCTTTATTTAGGAAATAGAAGTAAAAGGGTGTAGTTAGAGAAGAGTGAGGAGAAGGAAAACTAATAACGCTAAACAAGAGTTAATAACATTCAATTTAAGAATTAATTATTTTCACTTGAAACATAAATGCTTGAAACAAACAAGTGAATAAGTACGTGAACATTATGAAAGTTACATGTTATTAATGCTAAACACAAAGAATAGCTGCTTATCTAGAATGTCCTCTTTATATGGAGAGTGCAACAATATTAATGTTTTCATGGAAATCCACCACCAGCTCCAGCTCCAGCTCCAGCTCCAGCTCCACCACCAAATCCTCCACCGGCACCACCGCCGAGTCCACCGCCACCGCCGCCTCCAAACCCTCCACCACCACCTCCTCCAAGTCCGCCACCAGCACCGGCACCACCACCAAACCCGGCTCCTCCTCCAAACCCTGATCCTCCACCAACTCCACCTCCGCTGCCAAATCCTCCACCACCGCCTCCTCCAAACCCTCCTCCGGCTCCACCACCGGCACCGGCACCGGCACCGGCACCAGCACCAGCACCAAACCCTCCTCCTGCACCACCACCCAACCCTCCTCCTGCACCTCCACCCAACCCTCCTCCTCCGCCACCGCCAAAACCGCCTCCACCTCCTCCTCCAAACCCTGGACGATGAAAGAAGTTCTTCTCATCCCTAAACGAACCCTTCTCACTCCCAAGCTTCCTAGCATCAATAACGGTGCAAACAAGGGCACCAAGAAGAGCAAGAAGAAGAAACCTAGAAGCCATCTTGTGGTAGAAAAACCAAGTAATTAACTTGGACAAGATGGTTATTGATGAAGACTAAGAGAAGGAAAGTAGGGTTTATATAGCTAGGCAAAGGGCAAAGGGTACGTAAGGGTTAAAACAACTAAGAGCTACTAAATTATTATGATGTATACGAACATATGCTTTAAATTGGATCATCTTCTTAACCATGCAAACGCGTTGGGGTACATAAATGCTTCCAACTGCCTCTATTTGACAAAAGAGAAACACCTCAACCACTCATATATCTCTAGGGTCCCACTATTCGTTTATCTTCTTTCTCATTCACGTTGCTCAGACTCCTCTTTTGATCTGTTTTTGCATGGGCCTGACCTTGCAACATGCAGCTTTTGAGTTGCAATATTCTTTATATTCAATACAACTCTGACAAATAAATATGAATACATATATAATAATACAATTATATATATATTCATGGGTTTCTAGTGACTTCGTGTGAATTGATGCTTGAAGTCTGAGTTTTTTGTGATTCACATAACTGTAGCGCAAATTTTGAACGGGCCTCTCAAGTCTCAACTAAAAAAATGTTGTTGGGGTTATATGAGATCATGGACCGAACTCAGGATTTACTTTTTTACCAGAAAGAGCGTGGCTTTTAATTTTGTGGCAACCTTTAAAAGAATAACATTTTGAGGGAAAAAATTTAAGATGGCCTTTATTTGGATGTTTGGAATGTCTCTTTAGTTTTTCAATGTGATTTTTATCTTGTTTTGCTCATAGAGTAGGAAAAATGATTATTAATTAAAGTGTTGTTGTTTGACTCGTATGCAGAGAAAAATGATAGTAGTATATTCAAGTTTAAGAAACTTAAAAAAAGAAAAAAGAGGATTGATGGGGTTTGAGTTTCTAAAGTCAACTTGTAAAATGAAAGGGAAGAAATTAAAATAAGTGGAGCTTCATAAATACATTCTGACAACCGATTTTGTAAAGGGAAATATTTTATTCACACTGATCAATATGTTACATAACAACTACGGAGAAAGAAAAATATATATATATAAAAATGATCGATAAGAATTATGACGTGATAAGAAAAAAAAATTAACGAGATGTTAAAATAAAGAGAGATTCATATATTATTATTCTTTTGTAAACCATATTAGTAGGACAATTTCACTGTGTTTTGTTTAGAGAGGAGTCTACTGAATTAATTCAGATCATTGATGATAAAAAAAATAGATTAGATGTTGGTCTTGTTTTTTACACAATTTTTTTTTCTATTTTTATTCCTTTGAGCTATTTGTATAATCAGGGCCTTTAGGAGTTCACTTTAAATAAGAGTTCATTTAATTTGACTTATAAAAAGAAGATAGAAAAATTTTTAAATATGGATTTAGTGTTTGTGTATTGATAATGTAAAATAGTTGTACAATGTTATTTAATAAAAAATTAATGTTTAAATTACTTTAAAATAATTATTTTAAAAGTCAACAAACTTATCATACATACTAGATTATGATTGGATAATATAAAATAGTTGTACAGTCTCGTTTAATAAAAGAAATATTTAAATTACTTTAAAATAATTATTTTAAAAGTCAACAAACTTATTATCCACGTTAAAGTTAAATTATGATCAAATAATTGTAAAAAATCTACTCTCTTGAGTGTAATACTTTTTCTCTATAAATGTATACATAAAAAAAATGTTAGACAACATTATCCTTTATTTTTTTTGCCATTAAGTATAAAAGAGTACTAACAGCAATAAATGGGTAAATTATAAACGAAAATAAATGTCTAATATTTTGACTATGCATAATTTTGAAAACTAAACTTACATGAGCAAAAATTTGTGAGATGGGTCATGACTTGATTTCAGTCTCAAATATAAAAAAAAAAAAATATTTCATACTTATTAAAAAAATTAGTTAACCTGGTTAAACTATGTTATTCCCAATTTAAAAAGATCTTTTTTTCCCTAAATGATCTCTTATTAAAACTTGACATGAAATATAAAAAAATATTTGATATTTATTAAATGAAAGGTATTTTGAGAATAATTTTATTAAATAAGACTTTGTTAATTAAAATTTTATTCATATTTGAGAAAAAAAATAAGAAATTTTTGTTGCTTATAAACAGCTTATATTGATTCAAATTGTATAATTGACGGCTTATATTTCTTCTTTTACCTGACACACTTTACTTTTAGAAAATGTTTTTTTTTTAATTCTTATGATTCTTTAAATTCGTGCTTATTATATTGTACTTTAAGGATCAGTTATAATATTTAACTATAAATATTATAAGAATCATATATTTCACTTAAGAAAAATATCACTAAGAAATTTGACTTAATTGCACTGACAATTAAAAACTGTCACTAAAAGCTTAAAAGCTAAAAAACTGTAGGTATTCATCCATTAAGAAAGGCATATATCCTTAATTGTAATTTAAGGTGTATGCTTCATTTGGATTCGTAGGTAAAAGTCATTGACCGATAGCTACGGTTTCTAGCTGACAAAAATATTAGCATTGGTGATGCATTCACTGTAATAGATTTACATTATTCAATCACAATTTATTATAAATTGATATACTTTTAAATTATTATAAAATTAATAATTTTATTATATATAATAATTTATAATTAAATAATAATATAAAATAATATATTTAATATTAACTCATTGGATTTATTCCTAAAAAATAATTTTATTAAATTTGTTCTCTAAAATTTTCAAAATTCTCCGGTTAAGTCTTTTATTTAACTTCATTAAAAAATTTCTATTAAATGTAAGTTATATCCAGCAGCTGTAGACAATGTGGATAAGATTCAAATTGCTACCATCAATGCACCTACTAATTTTTGTTCTCATAATCAAGTTTCACCAATAATAGAGGTAATATGTAAGTTTAATTGTTTGTACTCGATCGTTTTTTTTTACGGAATTGTTTGTAATTGTTAGAGAATAATAGTGTTATAATATACTTTTTTATTTATTTTTTACATGGCACGTACACTTAATGCTAGCTGATGTTGCCATGTTGGAAATGAAAATGTTAATGTTCGAACAGCTATTGCTGTAAACTTTTAACAAAAGTTTTTTTGCAAAGTTAAATAAAATAATTAAAAGGAGAATTTTGAAAATTTCATGAAACAAATATAATAAAATTATTTTTGCAGGAATAAAATCAATTTGGTAAATATTTGGAGCACTAAATTCATATTTATCCTTAAAAAATTCAAACCATGCATGCCACATGTAATGCATTGCATTTTATTCATAATTTATTACTTTTTATTTACATATCTTTCTACCACATGTTTTCTTAGGTATTTTTAATTTTAAAACTTTAATGTTGTTCAAGTGTGACTAATATTTGGATGATTTTATTTTATTTTAAGACTATGATACTCTTTTAAGATTTTTGAATGATATTTATGTATTTGAAACATTTGAATAAATGCTTTAATGATAATATTAGAGGCTTGAATGATTTTTTAAAACATTTGTCTGTTAATTATATTTGTATTTCAATCATTTGAATGTTTTTGATGAAAAAAATGTCACTTATTTTAAAAAAAAAAAAAACAGAAGACTAATTTTTTTAATCTTTTTTACTTTATTTTTATTTTTGACAATTTAATGAGTCAATTCATTAACCTATGATAGACTAGAATCGGACTCAAACTGAATTGGTATTTTCATAACTCACCAAAACTTAAAGGTGAGTCGGACTAGTTCAACCCATGGTAAGTCAACCCTTGTGGGTTAAAGTGACCCATTTTGACAGAGCTATTTGACATTATTAATTAGCTAAATCATAAAAGCTTCTTTAGGATTGTTTATTAATAAAGGGAAGTGATTGGTCATCTTATCTTGATTATCGTAGACACAAGGAGTTGATTATTAGATCTTATCAATAATTATAATTAGTTTATCTAAAAAGGAAGAAAAAACACTTTTGAACCAATGTTTACCATAGAAAACGAAAGCAAGTATTACACCTTGAGAATATGACCATGATGCAAAAGCAGCAATGAAGAACACTATATATTATTATTTTGATTGATCATCCTTGTACAAGCCCTCCCCAACAAGCAAAGCTAAACAAGAAAATGGATTGTAGGAATAATTGGGGTATTTCATAATACATTAAAATTTTCTATTCACAAATTAAGACTTGAAAAAAGAATAAAGGAATCAATTTACAGTTATCTGGATGCAGAAAAGGGGGAGAAAAAAAAAAGTATGTTGCTTATCCTAAATGGGGTGAAACTGAACTTGTCTAAATAACTGTCCTGTCACTTTCCAGAGAGAGAGGTTGCTCAGCAGGGTATAGGTTTCCAGGCTTAGGTGGCTTCTTTGAAAATAAAGATGACTTGCTGTCAAAGAAACTCGAGAAAGAATGTCGAATCTGCGTTTCTTCATCGTTTACCTCGTTTTTACAGACCGGCCTTGTCAACAGTTTATCCTTGCCACCAAAGATATGGCTAAGTCTCTTAAACCGGTGCTTTGGCTCACCAGTAGAAAACCGGCGCTTTGATTCATCAGTAGTCATAGTTGATTCTTCCATGTGCTTCATCTTCAATGCCTCATCTGGATTCAGCAACATTTTCTCCACTGTTTCATACATCTACAAAGAGACATGACCATTATTTTTTTCTTGGATAGAAGTAATTATTAAATAGTTGCAAATGAAACTATCAAGACCCCACCACTAATTATAATTATAGTCTGTCTACATTCCAAAGTAACTATTTTTTTCATCCTCGTGCGGGCACAGGCTGCGTTAATTTAAGTAGCAGAATGAATTCAAACACTAAAAGGGGCAAATTAAATATTCCCAGAAGGTAGGATTGATTAAAGTAAAAGGTACAAAGTGTCACAAAATTTGATCAGTTGTGTTTCCCTTCCTTTATATAGTTAATGGCTTCTTCAAATAGATGGATGAAGCAATAATACTGCAGTTGACTCCACTGGTTAAATTTTGACCATTTAATTAAGGAGCAAATTTTCAGCACTCCCAAGTACCAATTTTCTAACTTCAGAAAATTTTCTTTATTTTTATTTTAAAAGAAATTAAAACAGTAAAAAAATTAACCAAACAAACTCAAGTGTCAGTTTATAGTGGGAGGAGTATGTACTACAGAAGGACTGTAAAAAATTTCTTCCTTAAGGTGAGAATCAATGTTAGAGACGTTTCAAAAGGATATCAGGAGCTACATATAACTTCACAAAGTCACTTTAGTTTTATTGTATTGGTACCCACCTGAACAAGTTCATCGATTTTCTCATTGAATCTGTCACTCTGACACGTGGTAACTATGTACTCCTTGCAATCATTGAACAACTTTGAGAGATCAAGGTCGCCATACAGCATAGTTTCAGCAATTGCAAATCCAAAACTGAGCTGTATATTTAAGACCAGAAATTATGATTAGAAAGGAGTGAGAATGGTACAATCATTGATCAATTATTATTCAGTCATCTACCATTGAAATCTAGTCACAAACTCGAGCTGAAATTCTCTCAATAAACTATAAATAATTGTAAGATCATAAATAATTTCTCGGTTAATCAATTAGCTAACATACTACATAATCTTTTTTAAAAAAAATCAAATGATTAAAAGTTAAGAGCAATTATAATTATAACAGAAATTGATTATAAAGATAAGAGGAAATGGTTTAATCTTCATACAACTCAAATGGGCACATACAAGTTCATGATAAGAAGCGATTCTTACTTTAATCAGCAACCATGTTCTATTAAATGTTTGTCCATTTAACATCGAATAATCAACAGTAAATTAACTCCAGTGGAGACTATATCTTCTTCGATTGACGGAAGGTCCGATGGTATTATTCTTATGTGAGATAACATCCACAGCATATCAATACAATAAGAGGAATAGTGGAATACTCCTTTTCATCCTTTACATGCATATTATATTTTAGGCAGATATGTATGTTTCAAAGGTATGCTTTGCTTGTTTTTCTTTTTTCCTTTTTAAACCGACAAAATAGACTATTTTTGTATTTATAATAACAAATGTGTTATGCATTGGAAATTTTTCAAAAAATAATATTGATGGCAAATACAAGTTATGGTGGGTATTTTTGTCACAGAATAAGAGCATTAGTGGCTGAAAACCAAAGCAACCTATGTGAGATAAAAAGAAGAGAGGGTGAGAAAGAACTTACAAGAGAAACAAACAGCTGTCCAAAAAGCTCTGAAGGCTGGATGTCCTCAAATGCATCTAGAATGTCCTCCCTGCAAATAAATGTAAAATGCCATTCAAGAGAGATGGCTTTAAGGGTAAAATCCCAGTTCACAAAAATGGTTATTTACACTTACACTGCCAAATCCTCATCATAGAGAGGTGCCTGTTTAACAGCTGGAACTGGTTTAGATGTTTCCCACAATTCACGCCACAAATTACCTACCAATATGTAATGGAGAATTCAGCAAAGTTCCCTTATATGATATCAAAAAGACATAATGTGGCAAGTCGCCATAACAATGCCCATGTTTCTTCCAAAATATGCATCATAATTCAACCGAGATAACAGTCAAGATTCATTTATCTGGACAGCTTTTACCCCATATATGATATTCAGTACGGGCATTATATATCTTATTAAATGCTATAAAGATTGAGACGAAACATGCCTACACTTTCAACTTAATGGCTTGCCCAAGAAAGTTAGGAATATAAAACCTGAAGACCTATACAAAGTGCAAACGTCAATTGATTGACGATGAGATTACGAATTCAATAAATATTCTAATCCTACCATTTCACACTTAAACCATACTCAGCCTTCAATTCAGTGAATTTACACAAAAGTTCAGCAGGAACACATTAATGATTAACCACCCATGGTCAATAAAACATCAAACACCTTAGGCTATGGCCCAAAAGCAATCTAACAAGTGCTTTCTATACTAAATCCAATGTTTATAAACCAATCTATCATTCATGATTCAACAATAATTTAGAAATAAGCCAGAGTACACTTTATGGATAACATGGGGGCTGATAAAAAAAAAATGGATAACATGACGATGCATATGATTTAGATCATTGAGCATATCCAAACAAAGAAACTTTGAGAAATAATTTGGAATGATCCAAGAAAAGAAACAAAGGGTTAAAGAAATAATTCACGAAAATAAATGAACTTTAACAGACAAAAATTGTCACAATCCAAATAAATCTAACAATGAGGGTATGAAAAGCATCAAACAACTTTTTTAAAATTTTAAAAATGGGACAAATACTATGTAACAGTTTTTTTATACATCAGGCAATGAAGGCAAAAGGAAGTTCAAGAGAAATTAGTGAACCAGAGAAAACAAATAGGATTTCATAGCCCTAGAGTACTTGAAGAAAACATGGAGAAATAGAATTCCTTTACCATTTAGATAAGGAGCATTATAGAAGAGTTCAAAAGAGACATAACCACATGTCAGTTGTATTCACAAATTCTCAACAGTATCTGGTGATCATATATAATACATATACTTAATTATAGATCCTTATATATGAGAAAGATTAGATTTTTTTTTCTTTTAATACTCTCTTTCACTAGGGTTTTTAAAAGCACAAAATTTCCCTCACTAGCCTGCATTAAACAATTTCTGCCATATATAATGTGGATCTCATGCTTTCCTTCCACACACCTCAGCAAACTACAACCTTTTTTTTGACAAGCCAAGTTAATAAACATTTAAATGTTTGTCATTGTTAAAATATAGCAAAAGTTGTCACAATTGGTTATGAGATACAGGGAATAAATTATTCTTTTCAAGCCAAAATAAAACTGTAGTTTTATCATATGCAAAGGACCAGTTAATATGGATATTGACCACAATATTTTGTTGGATTAATCAATGACCATGGGCAAGAGATTAGTACACCTACCTTCTTTTTGCATTCGCAAACTTAGTTGACCTCTGGTAGACATTGACTCCCCACCATAAGAAGAATCTCTATCCTCAGTACTTCCCTCACTTTCACTCCAATCAGGAGGAGAGTACCATCTCACAAAATCTTCCAAAATGCAACCAGGATTTGCAGCCTAAATCATGAGGCAAAACAGAACTAACTTAGATAGAGCATCACTACATTAGATGCATTCCAAAAGAATTAAGAATATCAGTAAGAAAAGTTCTCTTCAAGGGAAAATCTGACCTTGAAAGCCTGCATATCAGAGAGGAGTTGAGAGCATCCAGCACCAACACTGGTCATACAAGGTAAAGAAAACTATCATGAAATGCCTACCCAATAGTAACTATAAGTCTAGAACCTATTAGATCGTAGATGCAGATAAGCAGTGAAATGAAGCTGTCATTTGCATACCAGACACATGAGATACAAATACATAGTCATCAATATATTGCAAAAATAAAATTTAGTGAATATACAACTAGTCCATCAGCTCAAAATCTAGAAATTGAAGAGGGGCAAAAAAAAGATCAAATTGGACATCACCGATAAGTGCATGTTAGGAAAAGATTCATTTTGGGGAAATAACTGCCTTTTTTCAAAAGCTCTCATGGAAAGCTCACTACAAAAAGCAATTATATCTCAAATAGTTTACATACCTCCCTGTCCGCAGCACAAACTCCTCTGTCTCTTTGATCAGATCTTCTGTAAGCAAGGGTCCCTCCTACATGAAATTGCCACAGACATGACACATCAAGCACTGAAGCAAGTTCAAATAAGTAATTGTATAATACAAATAGCTATCAAACCTGGGTGACAGGAGAGTATGCCGGCTCGCCAGTCTCCAGTAATGTCAAATCTCCAGATGGGCAATCAGCACCAAGTCGGAGAACAAGCTCTCCAGTTCTTAATCTTGCATATAATAAAGGGCCTGTAGGAATTTTGCCCGTGTAGTTTGCTGACTCTAATGCATTTGAATTGGCTTCCATCACCATAGTGTCCAGAGATTCAGTGGCAATAATATGGCGCTTTTTCCGAGAGATGCAACAATTAATTACTTGAAATTGTTGATACAGAAGACATGACTTCAGATCTGGAATGTCATCTGGGGGGATTCCAGGCAAATGTTTTTCTTCGGACCAATGTTTTCTCAGCTGTATAAGTAAAAAAAATAATTCAAAGCACACTCATTTAGCTTAGCAGGTAATAATTAAGAAAGTAATGCATTGACATTACCATATACTACTTTAGTTCAGGTTACAAATTCTAGAACAGAAATTCATGTAGGATCTTTCCATAAACGAGTAGATGTAAAATATAAACTTAGGTAAATAACTTGGCAATTCAGAGGTTTTGTAGAACTCTAAAAGTTCCCGATAATACAGCATATAAGTAGTTTACAGATTTTCTTTTCTTTTTTGGTTCTTTTTAATTATTTGCAAAAGGGAAATGAAGGGAGTAGGAGGAAGGAGACTGATTATACCAAAGTCAAAAATCAGATGATAACAAGGGGGAAAAAACCTACACCAAAAAAATTATAAAAAAGGCCCAAACTTCAAAAAATAAAATTAAACAAGATCAAAACAAAGAGAAAACTATTTTTCTCTTTCTCGATATGGCATCGCATCAGTTTGTATATTTATAGTGGTCAAAATCATACCAAAAAATTGGATAAAAATATTAAATTGATTAAGATAGTACAATCCATCAACAACATCATCCATCTAACTAACAGTTAAATGAGCTAAAGACAATAACTTATATTTTGTAGAAACTGAAAAATGACCTAGAGATTAAATGAAATCTAAAATTCTAGGTTCTTAATAAAAATATTAAATAGTATTAAAACTAGAAATTCTTATTGAGTTAAACATACTTCATCAACAACCCTGGACCAAAAAAGAGACATTTCTCGAAGCGTCTTGAAGTTTCCGATTACTTCAGCTAGCTTAACAACTAGGCTTTCAAGAGGTGCACCATGAATATCTCTTGGCAAAGATGATATGAAAGTTTCCTCTGGATCAGAGTTCCTTTTAAGGAACTCTCCCTCTGCAAATATCTTGCAAAGATTACAAAGGATGTGGAAGATCATCACAGAATAAAGTGCCCAAAAAGTATAAACATAAAGATTGATGTAATTATATCATAAGCAAGCCACCTAAATTTCATATACCTTGATCAAACAATGAATTAATCAAATACACAACTTTCTCATCACTACTAAACTCAGAGGTGAGTTTGTCCTCCTTTTCACGCAACACTAAAGCCTTCACTGAAGAGAGACTTAAGCCTGCCTTCTCTCTGGCAGGTGACGAACCTCTTGATGAAGCTACAAAATCTTTCATCGAGTTTGTTTGCCTTCCAGACCTGGTCAAAAAGCCCAAAATTTTAATAGGCTAGTTGTATCGTTATTCATTAAGCTGAAAATCATTCTGAATAACAAGAACAAGACACTCAAATATTTACACTACTCTTGCTTTAGTCATTATGAAGAAAATTTGAACAGCTATTAGTGTTGGGTTGAAAAAATAATGCATTAACCAATTGAGAGTAAGAAATAGACCTCTCAGTTGCGAGAATTTGGTTAACAGAATCTTGCCTTATTCGATAAAAAGAATCTTTAAGAAATTCATGGAATTGACGGGAAAAAAAGGAGAGGATAACTTACTCAATAGCTATAGCCAACTGCTTCAGGACAGATGATGGAGGAATGGGGTATTTGGTCGCAGCAGTTAAGCCTTCAACCGAGGGAATTGCTTCTGAAGCCTGAATTAATATTTTATATCACACATCATTAAATAAATCAATTTGTGTATTTGAATACAAAAAACATGCTCAATTTACTGGAAAGAGTTCTCGGGAAGTTAACCATGAGATTATTAAGCATGGAGTATTAACTCATCACAAGCATACCATGTACACATCAAATATTTTTCTAGCTTATGAATAATGAAAGTGACACATTCAGAAAGACACTGTTGAAAACTATGCTCATAGCTGACACTTGGCACTCATTATCAGAATTTCTAATATATTGGAAAAACTGCCTGGTTTAGAAACTTTCAATTGGAAGATAAAATCATTGAATTAAAATGTTCCAGAACTTCTTACCTTGGCATCAAGATCATTTTTCACATTGAGGATGTACATATTTTCATCATAAAATGGAGCAGAGGCCATGCTTACATCGCCAACTTTATCTGTTACTTCGACTTCCTTTCTCCCTTTTCGCATGTTGTTTATTCTATCTTGCCAGTCCTGCTTTGTTCCTATATGTGGAGGTCTCCACTTTATATGCTTCAGTTCATCAAGAAACTGAAACATCCCATTACAAAAATAAAATAAAATCAATTTTGCCTAATAAGTACCCAGACATAACACAAACAAATAAGTGATCTTATGCTAATCATCTTTAGACTAAGACACATTTCGGACTGTAAGCACCTGTCTGGTTCAAAACAAAACAAAATTTATTTTTCTCAATAATCATAATAATGTCACTTAATTTTCACTCTATTTCCTGCATTCAAAATTTTGTATAAGAAATGAGTAAACAACTTTTTTTATTAGTGATGAGTAAACAACTTTTCCCCAAGGGAAGTAACATACAAATACTACGGATTTTCATTAGTTTCATAGAGTGACACACATCAAAGCTTAAGAACCTAGTGCACGTGTATATATTTTTTAGCCAAAAAAAACCAAAACTGCATTTCAACCAACAACTATCTCTAAAATAAGCTAATCCAAACAAACACTCGTGATCTAAATTTTCATTTCCACAATTTAGCTTCAATTAAAACCAAACAAATATACTTCCCTTTGATAATTAAAAAAAAATAAAATCAGCACCACAGACAGAAGGGAATATATCAGTACGACATCCCCATAATTCCAAACCGCAAACGCAAATTAGATTCAAATAGTTAAAATTAAATTCAAAATCTATTTTTTTTTTCAATAATACCAATTACTCAAAAAACACACACTACAAGCAAATGAATGCATCTTCAAACCTTCTCACTCCGAGCAGATTCATCGCCCCGCTGCCTCCCAAACTCGTCGTGAAATTGCTTATCAGAATCTTCACCGATCAAAAAACCACGTCAATGCTAATTCCCCAAAAATTCAATAATAAAAAAATCGAAAATTCCGAAACAGAACAGGAAAAAAAAAAAGGAACGAAACGCATTCATTTCCACGCAACGAGAACGAGAGAGAAAAGAAGGGAAAAACACGCAATTACCATTACCCACCTAGATCGATTTTGAAGTCCATGAGAACACGCTCCGCTTTCGCGGCTGCGGAATGGAACGCAGTTCGCGCTTTGGACACGAAGGAGCTCGCGTGAGCCTCCATTTCCTGCACCGGGGGTGCGCACGTTAAGGTACAACAACAACACAACACAACACAAAACACTCTTTTTCTTTTTCTCGGCTAACACAAGAAGAAGAAGAAGAAGGTGCATAGATAGATAGATTATATAGAGAGAATGTGTGTGTAAGTATTTGTAGTGCGAAAGAAACAGAACAAGTCCAAGAATAAGAAGAAAGTGTTGGGTGATGGTGATGACCAGGTAGATGCTGATGCTGATGCTGCTTCAAAAACTTCACCTTTTCTTATGGTGGAAAATAAAATCAAAATGGTCAATGAATTTAATTACAATCAATTTATAATATTATTTTCTCTATATATATCATTGAATTATAACTACTCATATAAGTTAAGTTTATTAGTTTTATAATTTAATTATTTTAATAAAATTTATTAAGTAAATTTAATTAATTAAAATTATAAAAAAAATGCAAATGATGGAAAACCTATTATTAAATAATTAAAAATCATACTAAATAAAATTTTTTTAGATAATTATTATTATAAAATCAACAAATTCAACCTGTAATTTATAATTAAATAAAAATGTAAAAATTCTGTATAATTTTAATGTATTTAAATTGAACTCGTGAATTTATTTTTCTTCTAAAACAACTTCTTTGCTTTTGAATGAGTTATAATTATTTTATAATCTTTAAGGATTTCATGTAATTATATTTACAAAATGATGTCAAATTAAATTATAAATTCAAAAAGTCTTATGGTTTTTTTTACTGTTTTCTTTTTTTTTATAATGAATAATACTAGTATAATATAGTTTACTGTATAGTTCCGGATCAGCACACCAAAAAGTCTCTGACTTTTACTTGCCTATTATTATTTTATTATAATTATAATAAAGTGAAAAACGGATAAACTAGCATTTGTACCGGGCCCATAGAGAAACAAAACATTAAATCAATAATGTAGGATATAATAAATGACATATACGTTCGAGCAAAATATCATACCTTCTATTTTTTTGTAACATAGCCGGGTCTATTTGTGCTTTTTTAAGATTTTTTTAGAAATAAAAGTTTGGGAAACAAAAGCAGTTTATAATTGTTACTTAGTTGTTGATAATGTTATAATATATTTGTACTGCTATTGGTTTTATAATGTTTCCATTGGTGCAAAAATTTCTAATGAATAATTGAATATGTCACCTACCTAAAGGCTATGTAAATATTATAAAATTTTATGTAAATATTTAGAGTAAGAAAGGAAGCAACAAATTTTGTTGAACTGGATTCATTAATTTACAAGATTTCAGTCCATGATTCTTAGATAATTTTTTTGCAATATTTGTAATAATTTTAAATTAATTTTTGAGTAAGCTTATCATGAACTAAAACCATAAGTCGTGCTTTTATTGTGTGTCCGGTTTCTGTCAAAAGATACTTTTTTTCTTTCACATTTGTTACTTGCTAGCTATAAATTATGTTGATTAAAATCGTGATTAATAAAATGTTTACAATTTGTGTAACTTGTCAAAATCGTGGTCAGTGACATTTAAATTTAAATAAGTTACAATATGTTGGGAAGAAATTGTATAGCCTATGGGTATAGAGCCTTCAACCAATGGAATTAATCAAATGACTTTGTCTTAATTGAACAAGTTTTGTTTACCATGACTTAATTGACCAAGTTTAATTTTAGTGTATTATTATTATAAAAAATATTATTATACAGTAATGCATCATTAGAGAGGAATAGAGTATGCCGGTAAATTTACATTTAAAAAAAATTGACGGATAATTAATAAAATATATCAACCATGAAATTGATTAAGTGATAATAAATTTGAATATTTTAAATAATTTTAAATTCAAGTGTTATAAATAAAAAATAATAGAAATTAAAAATCTCATTGATAGTGGACACAATGATGAAAACTAAAAGAAAAAACTCAAGTGACCCATTAAATTTTGTTGGAACTAATGCAAAACACATGATTGACCTTGTGTCAATTTAAATACAACCATTCAAGTAAATCAAAAAGTTTAAACAAGTTCACACATCTATGTGAAGTAAATTGGTTGAAGTTGACTCTATAGGATCCAATGGTGGTAGTGTTATTTATTGTTATTGTGAAAGGAAGGGTGTGAATCAAACTTTAAAGGCAACTAAGAACCCAATGAATCTATTATACACATGCTCGTTGCCAAAGGTTGCAGAATGTTTGCCTCAATTTGTATCGTTATTTCTCTTGTTTTTGTGTTTTTGTACTAGTTGGTAAATTATATAGATGATTTTATCAAATTGTTGTAATCGTTTTTTTCATAAAGCAAAACTTGATATGAACCAAGTAGATTTAGTAGAATGAAACCAATTCACAATTCAATCCTAAACATTTTTTACTAACTATCAAAATGATTCATATTTTTTTACACTTAATATTAAAAAGGTCCTCAAACATTATAACTTATTAACAAAATACTCTATAACATAAATAATAAAAGATTCATCACAAAATTTAAATCACTTTCATTATTATCTATAAAAATAAAACATCACCTTCTTCTTTAACATATTCATCATTATCTCTATCATGATCCTCCTTAACAAAGAAGTCAATCATTACATTTACTACTACTACATTCTCTTCTTTAACAATAAGATCAACATAATCGAGTAGAATATTAAACAAATAATTCACATTTTTGAGATATTTTTTAGCAACTCATTTAGTTATATTGGGACAGACGTTGACGAGATAAAATGATCATTATAATGAAAAGAAATAAAAAAAAAAGTTATAGATAAATATATATTTAAAATGAAACAAAATATACATCGAACACTAATAAATAGGTTTTTTTTACCAAGAATGATTGTTTTTCATTTTCAAACAACAACAAAAAAAAGCATTGTCATTGTTTGTATAGAAGTTATCATTGTTGATTTTTTGTCTAAGAGAATGCGAAAACGCAAAATATGCAAGCATATTAGTGCCAACTTAATCCCTCTTACTTGGCAAGCATGTTTCATCCACCTTCCAGAGGTGTCAACAACGACATACCCCATGTGCACTCAAGTTAACTCAAAGGCTAAAAATTAACGACATGATTGAATTATCGCAACATTTGTATATTTTGATATTAGATTGATGGTTTCAATCTATTGGAGATGGAATTATTTGAATCTTCTAGGGATCAAATAAATTTATTATAATGATAAATAATAATTCTCTAGTCTCAAATATAAGCAACAAAAAATTATTGTGTTTTAGTTTCAAATATAAAAAAATCTTAATTATTAATATTTTTATTTAATAACTATCTCCAAATGTCTTTTATTTAATAAGATAAAAAAATTTATACTTAATATTAAATTCCAATAAATAATGATTTAAAAAATGTTCAATTTTTAATTGGGACTCACTTTTAATCAATATAACTAATTATTATTTTTTAAATATGAAAACTAATTACTTGTGAAATATATATAATTTTTTTATAATTGAGATCGGAGAGAATAATATATAATTTTTTTACATTATCATCCGTATATAAATTACTTTATTATATTTTATTAAATACTTAAAAACTGAAATGTTCTGAATATAAATAAAATCACCTCACAAGTTACCACTGCAAAAGAAAATTAAAGTCATCGAAGCTTAGACCCCAGAAATCAAAGAAAGGGGCTTGCCAATTATTCCGTGGTTTGCCACGTGGCAAAATCCGATTGGCTATAGCGTCGTGGCTGCACAGGGGGTTTCTGGTACCCAGCAGAGACTGCACAAGAACATTTTCGGTGCAAGTTTCAATTTTTTTCGGTTAGGAATTTGCTTTGAACGGAACAAGAATCCAATAGAAATGAAGAAGATGTGGGTTTCGGATCATAGGTTGTTTCTTCTCTGCATTCTTTGTGGCCTCTGTTTTTGTCTGCAGTTCACAACGGTATCTTTCAATTTCACCTGCTTCACACACTGACCATGTCATCATAAAAAAAAAAAATCATTCTTTTATGTGTTTTTTTCAATTTTCTCAAATTATTGAAAATACCCTTTTTTTTTCTAGTGAGGATTTTGCTGAATTCAATCATGGGCTGTTTGGATTGTGTGAATTTGGATTTTGATTATTTTTGGCATAGAGTGGAAATCCAAGTATTTGAGGATTTTTGGTTCATTGTCTGCACAAATCAGTAGGTTATTGTGTGATTTTTCTACTTGAGGAATATTGCATGCTGTATTTCTTTTTCTCATTATGTGGTTACCTCCTTTTTCTTCCCTGAAAGTTTCATTTTGTTGCCATGGGCTGTTATGATTGCTTGAATTTGGATTGCCATAGAATGGAATTGTGAATGTGTAAGGACTTGGTTCAGTTTCTGGAGCAATCAATAGCTTAATTTGTGAATTTTTCTATTTTAGAAATATGAGAAGAGAAGTTCTTATCATCTAGCTACCTCCTTTTTCGATGTTAATATTGATCTGTATGATTTTTCAATGAAAAACCACAGAGCTAGTAACTCTTTAAATTAGTTTTGTGTGCTTTTTTTATTTATTTTGGAATTATCTTCTGCTACAAGGTTAGGTCCTTGCTTTGTTTGTTTTTGGTTCGAAACTTCTGCACCTATTTTTTTCTAATTTTCATGACAGTATAAAATTAAACCTTCAGTTGTTTATTTGTTACAGGGTCATGCAGGTTCAAATGCTGGAAGGTGAGTGAGTTTTAAAGTTTGATTGGAGGTATTTTGAACTAGGAGAACATTTTTAGTTTGCATTTTAGAGTTAATTGCTTCACTTATTGGTTATCCAATTGTTAGTAAGAGCGAGGAAATAAATAACTTAAAATGGTGTTTGACACTGTGACTTGTACATGATAAACTCCTATCATTTGTTTCATGTGAGCAATTGATATGCTTTGTTTATTTGTTTCCTTCTTTTACTTTCTTTTAGTCTATGTTTTCTTCCTTTCGTGCTCTTTGTTCCAGGAATTGATGTGGCTAATATATAATGTCAATGTTCAGAACTTTGAATCAGGAGGGTGGTGATCATCAAATACATTGCTCTAGAGAAAGAAGTAGAACAGCTTGGAAGATCATTCAAGAGGTATTAGAATATATCCAAGCAAATAACTCTCTCAATGATATTAGTGTGCATTCTCTTGATATATAATTTTTGCTGCAGTATTTGATGCCATTTGTGGAGAAAGAAAAATACCACATCTCAAAAAGGTGTATGCTTCACCCTGACAATGACATATACAGAGATCAGGAGCAACATAAGTCTCATATAGATATAAACGAATGGCAGTGTAGGTACTGTAAGAAAAGTTTCTATGAAGAGAAACATCTTGATCAGCATTTTGACAACAGACACTCCAATTTGCTTAATTTGGTATGATGCTTCTTGTTCAATACAATTTTTATTTTTTTTCAGTGGAAAAATGGCTAGTTAGTGGAATGTGGAGTTGTGAATTGTGATAGTGCCAAACTTAAGCTCCGTAACCGTGACTGCTTACCATTGCCTTGAGAAGATACTGCTGATCAAGCCGTGCAACATGGTTGTTTCAGACTTGTCTGAGCTCTAGCTGTGGCCATGCCTAACATTTAAGAACATATTTAATTCATGTCCAGGACAAAATAAAAAAACTGAAACAAGGTTGTGGGTTGGTAGTAAAACAAACTGAAATAGTTCAACCAAACCTTGAGACCTTACTTTCCCAAAAATAACAACACCTTCAGATCTTTGCTTTATTTTTCAAGTTTTAAAGCTCATAATTTGAGATGAGTTTCTTTAAGCTCTATCTCTCTCTGTTTTGTGAGTTATCCTCTCTTGACTCAGAAGCACCACAAAAAATTAGTTATTCATTTGTCAGTTATATTAGTGAGTTAGTTAGGGCTGGGATAATTAGAGATTAGAGAAATAAGGCATGTTGCCTATAACGAGGAAGAGGGCTTGAAAAGAGGAGTTAGTTGGTTGATCGGTTGGTATTGTGGCTAGGGAGAGTCTTGGATCTCTCCAATATCCAGGGAATTCACTATTCTTTGTATAGTTCCGGTTCTTGGCAGTTGGTACTGTACGCACATTGGCAGTTTCAGTTCTTGGTATTGTGTGGCTGATTTGATTCTTTAACTTCCATTGCCAAAAGTAAATAATATTTTACAGCACTTAATTGATCTGTGATTCTAATAGTAACTCAAAAGATGAGAATTTTGGTTGCTTTCTCTGCTCAAATTGCGATACAGTAGCATTAATTACTGAAATGAGATAGTTGTGTTCAATCCAGAGTGAAAGCCAGTGCTTAGCAGATGTTTGTGGTGCTCTGCACTGTGACCATGAAATGAATTCTGGATCTAAAAAATCAAAGTGCAATCCTGCTGCTGCTGCAAAACATAAACATCTATGTGAGGTATGCTTTGTTCTGTCTATTCATTTGCTATAATGTAACCAAATTTATTTTTGTTTCTAATTTACCTGTTTTTCATAGAGCTTAGCCGATAGTTGTTTTCCTGTCAGTGATGGCCCTGCAGCAAGCCAACTTCATGGTATTATAATATTTTCTTCATTGTTGCAAAATATTTTATACTTTGTATTGTGTATTTATGGTAGTTTGTGAAATTGCTTTCTTATGTTAACAATTGGCAGAATTCTTCTTGCACCAATTCTGTGATGCACACAGCTGCACTGGAAGTAGGAAACCTTTCTCCAGAGGGCACAGGGTAATTCTAAAATCTTTAATTGAACTCTTCTTTTTTCAAATCACTTAACTTTGGATTTACTTTTATGGGTGCTTATGATATTTGTCCAACTCTATACATTATCTTGTATGAGCCACGTTCAATTTTCAGAAATCCTTATTTGTGGTAAAGGATTCAGAAATTGTGGAGAATGTAATTTGAAAATTTGTATGGCTAACTGGAAAGAAAATTATAAAAAATCCCATTTACTTGTTACAAGGGATCTTACTTAGGAAATAGATCTCTCAGTGAAGATAAGGCAATAAAGGTCAACATGATATTTGCAACTTTGTGGTGGAGTGGTGGAAATATATCTGTAGGATGCAATTCCCTTGATGCCAAGATGTAGGGTCAAAATTAAGAGAATTTTTTGTTAACTGGTTTCTTGATATGTGCAGAAGAAGACAAATGTGTTCTACATCTTTGTGTCTATTTTGCTTGTGATACTGCTGCTACTATACTATCTCTACATTTACTTATATCAGAGGTATTTACTTCAAAACTTCCCAGTCACGACTCACGACCTTATTTTAGGAATCTTTATAATGGCTCCGATAAGGTTTGGTCTTTTGTATTACAGAGGAATGAAAAGAGAAACTCAAGTGCTGAAGCGCATCTCACAAGCCAGCAGAAAGAAAAAGCCATCTTAATTGGTTGTTCTTTCCACAAAAAGATCTCAACCTATATTTTCAGAAAGTAAAGGTGTCTCTAATGGATAGAGTGTGAACTGCATGTGAAATCAACCTACATTTTCAGAAATTAAATGTGTAACTAATGGATACAGTCAGAACTTCACTTGGAATCCAGTTTACGGCATTCTGCTATTTGCAAGTGTTCGTTTGAAGGCAGAAAGAGATTGTCAACTTCAAAAATGACTCCCATGTGATCTGCTAGTTTGTAAACTAAATTCTTGTAATCTTTGTAAACAAAAGGGGGGGCTGCATGACTGAATTCACCTTAGTTGGCTATTTGCATTTGATTGTGCATGACATCACTAACAAGAGAAATAACATGAACATTTGCAATGTATTCTCTCAATTTCTTTACTGACTTGATCAGAATTTATCATGTTTCTTTTCACATCATCTAAAGTCATTTGTTTTAAATAATTTTGGAGAATTTTCTTCTGAATTTTATGTCAGCATGGTTGTGTAGAGGGAATAAGGTCTCATTTTATCCCTCATATAAAAAATTAGATAACAAAATCTTAAATGTAGCTGTGAACAAACTTTATCATGAGCTTAGAGTTACTGTACATCTATGCCAATTACTTTTGAAGAAGTGCTGGCTTTGGGAATTGTTACATAAAGAATCCCATCTTTGACCTGTGCCTTAATTTTATCAAACTCAATATTTTCTGGGAGGGCTATCCTGTCTACCATAGCTATTGGCAGGCCAGTCTTCGTTGCCGTCTGCTTGACCTTCATGGTTCTCCTGGAGTGCCTTCTCTGCCTTCACCACCAGCATGTTCTGTTCTACCCATACCTTGACATCATTCTTGTTCATTCCTGGCATGTTGAATCTCATTTTGTAATCTTTCTGGCCTTCCTTTATTGCCCAAGGAATCTTCCCCTTACTGTATTCATCGTCTCCCACAACTATCAAAGGTGAAGTGCTACCATAAACCAAGGGATCCTCCACCATCCTCTCCATTGTGTCCATCATTTGCTGCACAGTCCTTGCTACTGGAAACTGGTTCAACAGCACTGTATAAAGAGTCATTATTTGTCAGTTGTCAATTGTCACTATATTATGTCTGATGAAGGAATAAAAAGAATTTGTGAAACATTAATCTTCAATAACCTTTAGGTGAAGCTTGTGGCACCTTCATCTTTGGTTGCACTTGCTGCTTTGACTTCTGCAAACTCGTTTCACCTCCTGCCATAGCCTTTACATTGCTGCAGAAAGTTCTATTCCTTTTGCTTGTCAATGGTAGCAATTTGACATTGGAAAATTTGTTCATTCTACTAGATGAAGTGCGGGCATGGAAACCTACATTTGGTAGAGCTGATGCCATTTTTTTTGTTAGACAAAGATGTTGGAAAGATGTCAATGCTATGATAAGGCAAAGGACATTGAGAAGCTGATGTTTGCATTAAAATTTATAGGAGGCATTGGACATTTCTGGACCCAGGTAAGCATTAAAAAAATCTTATCTTTTATGATTGTGACTTGGGTTCTTGGTGAGATCTAGAGTTTTCCATATAATTCTTTAGTGGCCTATCCTATTTCCATATTTGGATGGGGATTTGGAAACATATTCCAAAATCCAATTTATTTGTCCTTATGCAACTTACAACTAATTTAGTTGTCTTTTTGAGGCAATGGCAAGCGAAACCGTCTGGACCACAAAAGAAAGAAGGGGACAAAGACAAATCCCTTCCTTATTCCAACCGAAAAGGGTAATATTACTAACACTTTCTGAATGGTTTTAGGTGTAAATTAAGCTATATTCAGGTGTCGTAAAATTTGTAGGGGTAAAAAATATATACTTAGTGTCTTAATTTCATATTTTTTTGTCTTAACCTTTTGATTTATAAGTTAAAAAAGATTCTGACTAATTCAAAGTTGGTTCAAGAGAGAAGTCAAACTTGATAAAGAATTTTTCACCAAGAATTGAACTTGAAAATTCCACATTAATACATGGGGAGTCATTTCTTTAATGCGTGTTTATTTTTTCCGTTAATGCTTTCTTATCTTTTTATGGGGAAGCTATAATTTCTTCTAATCCTTTTGATAGAAGGCCATAAGCATCCTCTAATTTCTTCTAACTCGTAAATATATGAAACACTTAAAAAAGAGAAATAAAGCAAAAGTATAAAGTATCTTGAGTTTAATTTTGATCTTCTATAAGTCTCTTTAAGAATATTTAGAAATAAATAAACATCAAATTATTATAATATATATTTTTATAAAAATAAATTAACATTACGAGTCAAATTTCAATTTAGTCGTCGAAAGATATACAGGGTGTCATTGCCAGATTCTCAAAGATTGTTTACAAATTTACACCAATTCAATTTTTATAAATGTAAATTAAATCATCATTTTTAGGGATCAAATTATTCAAATATAGGTTAGAAGATTTTTATTTTTAATGATCAAAACATTAGAATACTAAATTGATATTAATTTTAAACATTAAGGGATTAAATTGATGTTCAAAATCTTTATACTACCAGTATAACAAATCGTGTATCTTTAAAGCTAATTATGTTTAGTGTGATTGAATCGACTTATTTTGTAGAAATATTTGCCTTTTTTGTGTTAGCTTCTTGATAGAAGATAAAAAAAAAAAACTATTTCTGCAGAACTATTTTTTTTAAAAAAAAGAAACTGATGCTTTCTCCTCTCAATCATGTTCATTGGGCATTGTAAAGTGTATTATCCAAGTTTTAATAGCTGAAAGAAAATGAACACTATACGGGTTTTGGCAGAATGACCAAAAGCCAAGAAATAAAGGTTTTGCCCTATCATTTTCAGAGCACTTTGCAGCTAAGTAAAAAGGACTTAAAAGATTACAAATTCTAATAGTACATGAATTTGGCTAACGAAAAGTTGTGAAAAAGAAAGACACGGTATAAATGTATAATAACTAAAATACAACATGATCCAAAATGGAGTCAAAAGCTCTACAGAAAATACAGAACTGCCTTTGCAGATAATTAAATTATCCTTTCCTCATAAAAAAAGGAAAAAAGAAAGGATGCAAAACATTACTCTATTCCCCCTCTCTTCTCAAATAGTATTGGTGCCCGTAATTCACCAGTCATTTAATTCAAAACCTTCAACATTACAGGTTTCACTTTCAACAAATGAAGCTATCAGAGTGTCATGTTGATAATTGACAACTGCCACCAAATCTCAAATTACATTTGGGTGATTAACTTAAGTCTGCATCATTTCCTTCCACGTGGATCCCGACTAAGCCCATATTTCTTCAAAGTTTTAATGTAATTTCTCATAAGGGTAAACTTGTTGCTTCCTAGATGATAGAAATAATCCCAAGAATAAATACCAGTCTTATGCAAGTCATCAAAATTGAGCCTGGACCATCCGATTCAACAATCACGGATCACATTCTAGTTCAGATGGGCAATTAAATATTGACACTGAATTTTAGATGTAATATCAAAGCTTGTGGTAATACCTCACCCCATAGTTTCCTACTGGTTCTGCAGACATGATTCCCACATGGCGCCTCCCAGATATCACCTGGTTCAAGGAAGTCATTTGTTAAAAGAAGTATCATTAGAAATGAATCAATAGAATTCAATTTAAAATCTCAAAAATGAAGAAAAGACATTGGAACTAGGTTAATTTGGGTAAATAACTTAAGTGCTTATTGAAGAAGCTCCATAAGCACTCATAGGAAAAGAAAATAAGTAGGTAAATTGAGTTAGACTTCTACAAGTTAGAATCAACATTATGCACTTCAACTTTTATAGAAACTTTCTTGTCAAACTTTTCTAAATACATAAATGCATAAGTTGATTTTAACTTATTAAAGGAGTTTGATTTATTTTGCTTATTTATTACTTTTCTTCTTCTATAAATACTCACGGGAAAGTTTATCCAAAGAGAGCCTAAGTGCCTATCATTAAAGCACTTATGTATAAGTTTCTATAGTCGAAGAGAAAATAGGATTAAACTATTTTATAAGTTGTCCTAGAGAGCTTATTGAAGAAAACAGCAAGGAGACACATCAAAAGCTATTTTTACAAGCTGTCTCAATCCCTTCTACATGTTCTTATACAAAAAACCATCCTAATTCAACTATAAATTGGTATCTGGTTGATCAAAGCAAATAATTTTTTAATGGTGAAGCTGAAAAACATTCCAAATTTCCAATTCCAAATGTTACAGCAAGTAACAATACCTTTTGACCTCCAATTGACCTAATCTTTCCATCAACTGCAGGACTACTTATTCTGAGAAATTCAGCTGATAACTTGAACACACTACCATTGCCAAATTCTACCTCTACCTGAAACAACAAAAAGATTCAAATTTGAAACCATTATGTACCGAGGAAATCACAGTTCCATCAACCAATATTTAAGTTGCAATAAACCTGATCCCCCCCCCCCCCCCCCATCAATTTAAGGCATGCTCAAACGATATTAACCCTATCAATTGCAACCTAAACATGTGTAGATTTTAGAAAAAAAGGAATAAAATTTAAGAACAAATATTGAAAAAAGAAAGGTCAAGGGGAGTAAAGAGAGAAAAAAAAGTAAGTAACAAACGTATTTTGGGGCGTGAAGAGAGAATCTGGTTAGGCGCGCAGTTTCTTCTGGCATTGTGGTCATTCTCCGAATCGCCGCCAACATAGTTCTCGAAAGTGAGTTTGTGTTTTGTATTATCAGCATAACTAGAGATGAAAGGAAAACAAGAATACAACCGCTTGCTCCGATTCAAGAGCCACCCACAGTACAATACAACCGGAGTGGTAAAGTATAGTTTATTAGAAATTACTTTTTTTATATATATATATATATATATATATATATATATATATATATATATATATATAATTATTATAAAACTCAGAATTTTAGTATATATTAAAATCATTTATAATTAAATGATAATATAAAACATATTTATACTATTAATTTAGTTCATATAAAAATATAGAAGAATATAAAAAATATATAATGAAAAATAAATACTAGTTGAAAAACTTAATTAAAAACTATCAAATAAATACAATTTGTTTAATTTGTCTTCGTTGGTACTCTGGTGAGTCGTGATTGTCATACTAATTGACACGCTGGTAGCATTATTACCTTTTTATTAAAAAAAAATAAAGCTTTTTTTTAAGCAAAAAATATAGGCCATGCAATTAGGAATTAAAGAAAATTACTAGAATTTATTAAAATAACAGCTACCACAATTTTATAATAATTTAAGTGCTCTCCTTAATCAATCATACATTTAAAATTGGATCGATTTGGTTAGTCTAATTATTTATCAAAATGGTATAATTAATTAATTTGATGTGATCTGACTTATTTTATGGTTAAACCGATAACTTGATCCGGTTGAACTAGTGAATTGGTTTGATTAGATTAATTGAATTGAAATTAATTATTTTAAAAAAAATACAAAAAAATATGGTACATTAAAAAATTAAACCAAAAATTTATTTAGTCAATCAAGTTACCACCAAATTATTATGATTAATTATTAACCTTATAGTATAATTAATACATATATTTATATTTTATGTTGCTCATACCGATTCATGCAGTTCAATTAGTAACTCATCAACCCATCATCTTGACTGAATAGAGCCAATCCAATTTTAAATTTATGCAATCAACTGATACAATTAGTTTTATGTTATCTTTCGATCATAATCTATATAATATAAAATAATTTTACTTAGTAATTATCTTTTTTAGAGATTTATAATAATTATCTTAAAAATTAAAAATTATTGAATTGTACATTTCTATTTAGTTGAAATTGTAAAAAAATTACCATACCAAAACTTATTCATTAATTTTATTATGTGTTTTTATTTAATTTTGTTACTTCTTTTTTTTTTATTATAATATTGCTACTTTAATGTTTGGAAAAAGCAATGTTACTTTAATAACATGTCTAGTAAAAAAAGTAGAGAGAAACAGTAATGAATGTAACAAGTGATAGAGAAAAAAATGGAGTGAAAGAATGAGTATAATTTTCTAAAAAAACAAATCTCTCCTTGAAATTTCCTTTTCTCTGTATTTTCTTTCCCAGTTCCTACTAACCATAATACCAAAACAAGTTAAAAAATGAAGGTTATTGACTTATTTGCCATCCTTCGCAGTTCGCACATCAATCTTAACTTTAGAAGATGTATAAATTTAGGATGACAAATAACCTTAGTTTCATAACATGCACTTATGCAGCAACGGTAGATATATGACTAAGCATGAAGCACGACACTAACCATGTCGGAGAAGGATGTTGTGTCTTGGAGTGCTATGATATCGGGTTATGCTCAACATGAATGTTTCTTGGAGGCTTTGGCATTGTTCCAAGAAATGCAGCTTCAAAGAGTTAGACCAGACGAGACTGCTTTAGTGAGTGTCATCTCGTCTTGCACCCATCTGGCTTCTTTGGACTTGGGAAAATAGATTCATGCTTACATAAGTAGAAATAAGTTACAGATTAATGTTATTCTGAGCACGACAATTATAGATATGTATACGAAATTTGGGTGTGTGGAAAATGCATTGGAGGAAAAAGGGAGTTTCTACCTGGAATATTGCTGTCATTCTTGGGTTGGCAATGAATGGTTTGGTAGAACAGTCACTTAACATGTTTGCGTCACTACTTTAATCCCATGATCCACAAACACAAAATAGAGGCTAATATTAAGCATTATGGATGCATGGTTGATCTTTTAGGATGTGCAGGTTTGCTTAAAGAAGCAGAGGAACTGATTAAGAGTATGCCAATGGCACCTGATGTTGCCACTTGGGGTGCTTTGCTCGGGGCTTGTAGAAACCACCATGACAATGAAATGGGGGAGATGTTGGGAAGGAAACTCATTCAGCTTCAGCCTGGCCATGATGGTTTTCATGTATTGTTGTCAAACATGTGTACTTCAAAAGGACATTGGGGCAATGTTCTTGAAATTAGAGGGGAGTTATGGCACAACATCGGGTGGTAAAGACACCTGGTTGTAGCATGATTGAAGCAAATGGGTCAGTTCATGAATTCTTGGCTGGAGATAAGACACACCAAGAAATAAATGATATTAAGCACATGTTAGATGTAGTGGCTGCAAAATTAAAGATTGAGAGCTATGTACTAACTACAAGTGAGGTTTCACTAGACATAGATGAAGAAGAGAAGGAAACTGCACTTTTCAGGCACAGTGAGAAACTTGCAGTTGCCTTTGGACTTATCACTATTTCTCTGCCAACTCCAATCAGAGTTACGAAGAATTTGCGCATATGTAATGATTGCCACACTGTTGTAAAGTTAATCTCCAAAGCATTTGATCGTGAAATTGTGGTAAGGGATCGTCATCGCTTTCATCACTTTAAGCATGGAGCTTGTTCCTGCATGGATTTTTGGTAGCAAATTGTACGGGCTATTAAAGTGAGTGACTATCCTATGCTTCAGGAAGCTGCACCAAATTTTCACAATGTTCTGGACTGGAACTAAGGTTTGGGATAATGCTGGCTGGCAATGCTACTGATTTTTTGCCATACACATTAAAGTTGTTTGCTCAGGCTATTGGGTTAAACGGACTACCCATCCCACCAATCTATGAGCAAATATTTGAGATTCTTTTATCACCTAATTTTTGCAAAAGAAACCCAAAAAAATGTTCCTTCCCTTTAGCATCTACTCCAGACCTTCTTCAAAAGGTACCAAAGGAGCCAAAAGAATGTCCACGGCATATTTGACAACAGGCTAGTTTCTATGCACTGTTAGTATAATTTTTCTTACACCGTCAACCAATTAAAAATGATGATTATTATAAAAGTCAACAAAATGATGATTATTATAAAAGTCAACAAATTTATCATATATGAAAAATTGTGACAGGAGTCTAAAAATCCTTTAAACTGTCAGTGCATAAACTATTTACTTCTTTGACAAACTTATACAATCTTCAAGCACATCCGAGCGAGATTTTATTTGCTTAACACTGACATTGAAAGTCTTCAGTATGATGTTATTAAACCTTATACTTGTCACATTTGGTCTGGCCTTATCGATAGCTCCAGAAAAGGCACACAGTAAAGCTCATTAAGTCTATTTTGTTATTTATATCATTCTTTCTATTTGAACATGGTTCCCCTAATGTTGTTTATACTCTAAAAACATGTCTCAAATGAGGTTCATACTACAAACTGTATCCAGCTTGATATATTAATCATTTAAGTGATCTGTATGGTTCTTGATTCTTTAAATTGTCTAAATCACAACTGGTTGGTTCATGTTTGTCTGGAAGGTAGCAAGAAGAATCTGCAAGAATGAAGATGATATGGCTTTGGTATCATCATTGGTCCTGTTTTGCGTTGTTTCCTCTGTTTTGATCTACAGCTCACTAGGGTTTCTTAAACTTCACCTGCTCTACACAATGACTGCGTAATTATAAAAAATAATTATCTTTCATTGAATTTTTCATTGTTTTCCAAATAATTGAATTTCCCATTTTTCTTATGGTGACAACTTGATTGGATTTAATCCTGGGTTGTTTGGATTATCATAGAATGGAAATCAATCTCTCTCAAGGATTTTTGGTTCATAGCCTGAACTAATTAATAGGTTATTGCATTTTTTTTTACTTGAGAAATGGGAATTGAGAGCTAATAGACGTGTTTTAGTTCTATTATGTAGTTACCTCCTTTTTATTTGCCGAAGGATTCATTTTGTTCACATAGGTTATTTGAATTGCTTGAAATTGGTTTATAGAATGGAAATGTGAAAGCTTAAGGACTTGGTTTATTTTCTGAAGCAATCAAAAGCTTAATTTTTTATTTTTTCCACTTGAGCTACAAGAGTAAGTTCATGCTGTGTTTTAATTTTTTTTATCTAGCTACTTCCTTTTTAAATATATAATGGTGATTCATTTTTTTTAATGGATTACAAAACAACTGTTAACGTTTTAGCTTAGTTTTGTGTTCCACTAAAGTTAGGCCTTCTTTTTTGTTCATTTTTTATTCCTACAGAACTGCCTTTGCAGACAATTATATGATCTCTTCCTCACTATTTTCTCTCAATGTAGGCTAATTGTATTGATGCACAAAACTCACATTTCATTCAACACGAAGGCTTCAGCTTCAACAAATGTTGCTATCACACTGTGTGTTATGTTTGACAACTAACAAAATAGATTTAAGTGATTAACTGAAATCTGCATCATTTCCTTCAATGCGGAACCTGACTAATTCAATATTTTGTCAGTATTTTAATGTAATGTAATTTCTCAATAGGGTAAACTTTGTAGTAAGCTTCCTAGATGGTAGAAATAATCCCAAGAATAAATACCAGCTTTATGCATGAAATCAAAATGGACCCTGCACTGTCCAATTCAAGAACCTTGCATCACATTGTAGTTAAGAAATTGGACACATGATTCCCACATAACACCCGGTTCAAGGGAACAGTTATTTTAACAAGAGAATCAATTGAATTCATGTAGTTCATACCTAACTGCTGGCGAAATAACTCATTCCTAATTAACTTACACAGGAAACAAAAGCCTGTGAAATAGATTGATGCTATCATTTGGACTTGTTGCTGCTTCATTTTGGTTTGGCTTGACTGATTCATAGATGCTAAAATCAATGTAGAAAAACTTACATATTACACTGTTCAGCAAGAAGGTTTGCTACCTTTTTCATAGCATTTTTGGCTTTTAAAGGTACAATCCAAAAACTGAAAGAACAACATCACCTGCTGTGTAATCTTGAACCATTAAAAACAAAGAAGACACAAGAGCATATATGAAGAGAGTTCTACATGCCAAACCAGTAGTCAACCCCTCTCAAGCCAGCATTGTTTGTTTTCAGTTATGGTTCTGCAACAAGATTCAGCACAACACATGTTGATAATGACTCAAGTTTGGAAGGAGCATATTGCAACTTGAGAGTAGAGACCATGGATTAATTAGAAAGCCAAATCCCTCAGAGCTAGCCCCACATCGAAAATATGAGTCAAAGTGGTCTGACGAATGAGTTATAAAAGTGAAGTGTATGGCATTGAATAACATACTTACCTGGGCGGGGTCAATGGATGATCAAGAAGGTCTATGGCCTAGGAAAGTGACTTCCATTGCACCTCGGAGGGGTGCTTTCCTAAGGTCTGCCCAAGTGGCAGAGCCTACGTCATAATTTGTGGTAGTGGGAGCCTGCGTTCGCGCGGCTCCCTATCAATGCAACTTACAAGTTTTGTTATCATATTTAGATTTCTGAAACTTCCTTAATTTGATTCCTTCTGGTAAAGTGGAGCTAGGCTACAGGAAAAGCTACTCTTACACTAATTTGGTGTGCTATTTGTTAGTTTTTCTTTCTCCTATTTGAAAGAAGATTGTAGTAATTTAAAGAAACCAATCAAATATAAACAAATTAGTCATAATGATAGGTCAAAATACTAAGAGGAAGGAGATTGAATAAATAAAAAATGTCAGCCAATATAAATTAATTTAAATGAAATGTGTGCATTATTTAATAAAACATCAGCAAAACTCTCATGAAGTTGACACCAGTTTTAAATTTTTCTATGGACCCATGCCCGAGGGTCAATATATATCCATAACTTATGAAAACTCTTTTTTTTTCTTCCTTCTAATAGGCAATGAAAACTGAGAAAATTGTGTTGTTTTCATTGTCTTTTCTTTCGTCAACCTTAGTGTTATTTAGCAACAAGATGGTCTCAGGTGCCGGGCTGACATTTTTCAGAAATAACTAGCATGAATTTTAATTCACAACCTGTGTAAAAATTCATATCTGAACACTAAGAAATACATACAAGAGATCTTGTTCTTCTATTAGTAGAATTTTAAATAACCCTCTTCCATGCAGGAATCAGTCCTATCAGTTCTAATAATCCATGATGATTAGCAAAGTCAGAAGAATCAACATAGTACGTAATAGTAACATATCCAAGTAAAATATCAACGGGAAGATTATAATGTGTTTGAACTTTTATTAGTCTCAGGTTTGAACTTTTATGTTGCTGATCTAAATTTTTAACCATGTTGCTCTTGGCTAGGATGTTGGGATGAATTAGTCCCACATTTGTCAGGACTTTGTCAGGCAGCTGAAGCTCCCAGTATAAAATTTGAATACTTACATTGTACAAAGCATACCTTTCTCGGCCTTTTGGCTAAGATCAAGTGTAGTATCTGTTCTTATCAGTTTAATATCTGATATGTGAACCATTGGTTCACACGATATTAAATTTATTTTTTGAGGGGAGGGTCTATTACGGTAGCTTGCTACTGAGGCTCTCAAGTGTCGCTCTTGTTTTGCACTACTGCAAGGGCCTGGCACATCCCACCCAAAGATAGTTCAATAATTTTCAAAAGAGGCGAACCGAAAGGGAAAACCGTAGAATTCTCATGGTGCTGGAGGAGAGGATGTAGGATGTTGGGGGACCTTTGCTGGCTTCTTTTTCTTTTATCTTTTTAACCAAAATTACAAGCCTTGATGCTGACACATTCATCTAAGCTTTTCACTTATTTCAGAACACAATTTTTTATGTTCCAAGATTTCCACTGTTTTGTGCTCAAGATTTTCACTTATGAAGACATGATTGATCATTCTAAAAAGCGTCATCTCTTTTCTAAAATATTTTTCATGGATTTTAGACAAGATATTACTTTTTATATATATTCTTTGGTTTGGGTATCCTTATTTATGGTTTAATAGATTTTAGGTAACAACAGGCTAGTTTCTATGCACTGTTAGTATAATTTTTCTTACACTGTCAACCAATAAAAAATGATGGTAAGTATGACTTTTAAGGTAGTCATGATAAAAGTCAACAAATTTATCATATATGAAAAATTGTGACGGATAGCAGTCTAAAAATCCTTTAAAGTGCATAAACTATTTACTTATTTCACAAACTTATACAATCTTCAAGCACATCTGAGCGAGATTTTATTTGCTTAACACTGACATTGAAAGTCTTCATTATGATGTTATTAAACCTTATACTTGTCACATTTGGTCTGCCGTTATAGATAACTCCAGAAAAGGCACACAGTAAAGCTCATTAAGTCTCTTTTTGTTATTTATACCATTCTTTCTATTTAAACATTGTTCCCCAAATGTTGTTTATACTCTAAAAACATGTCTCAAATGAGGTTCCTACTACAAACTGTATCCAGCTTGATATATTAATCATTTAAGTGATCTGTATGGTTCTTGATTCTTTAAATTGTCTAAATCATAGCTGGTTGGTTCATGTTTGTCTGGAAGGTAGCAAGAAGAATATGCAAGAATGAAGATGATATGGCTTTGGTATCATCATTGGTCCTGTTTTGCATTGTTTCCGCTGTTATGATCTACAGCTCACTAGGGTTTCTTAAACTTCACCTGCTCTACACAATGACTGCGTAATTATAAAAAATAATTATCTTTCATTGAATTTTTCATTGTTTTCCAAATAATTGAATTTCCCATTTTTCTTATGGTGACAACTTGATTGGATTTAATCCTGGGTTGTTTGGATTATCATTGAATAGAAATCAATCTCTCTAGGATTTTTGGTTCATAGCCTGAACTAATTAATAGGTTATTGCATTTTTTTTACTTGAGAAATGGGAATTGAGAGCTAATAGACGTGTTTTAGTTCTATTATGTAGTTACCTCCTTTTTATTTGCTGAAGGATTCATTTTGTTCCCATAGGTTATTTGAATTGCTTGAAATTGGATTATAGAATGGAAATGTGAAAGTTTAAGGACTTGGTTTATTTTCTGAAGCAATCAAAAGCTTAATTTTTTATTTTTTCCACTTGAGCTAAAAGAGTAAGTTCATGCTGTGTTTTAATTCTTTTTATCTAGCTACCTCCTTTTTAAATATATATTGGTGATTAATTTTTTTTAATGGATTACAAAACAACTATTAACGTTTTAGCCTAGTTTTGTGTTCCACTCAAGTTAGACCTTCTTTTTAGTTCATTTTTTATTCCTAACTTTTCATGAAACTATACAATAAACCATCAATTTTTTCTTTGTTACAGGGTCATATAGATTCAAAAGCTGAAAGGTAATTGAGTTTTTATCATTGATTGGAAACATTTTTTAATAGAACATCAATTTTAGTTTGAATTTCAGAGGTAACTTCACATCTTTTGGTGATCCTTCTTGTTATTATTAAGTTAAGGGTGAGAAAATAAATAAATTAAATAGTGCATCTCTCATTTATGATAAACCCTATCGTTTGTTTCATGTCAGTAATTGATATGCTTATTTTCATTTATTTCCTTGTTTTACTTTATTTTGGTTTATGCTTGTGCCTGTCTTGCTTTGGTTTCCAGGAATTGGTGTGGCCTTCATTTATTGCCTATGGAATCTTTGCCTTGCTGTATTCACCATCACCTGCAACTATGCAAGGTGAATTGTAACTGTAAACCAAGGGATGCTCCACAATCCTTTCCATTGTGTCGATCATTTGTTGCACAGTCCTTGCTACTAGAAACTGTTTCAACATCAGTGTATAATGAAAGTCAACATTTGTTAGTGTCACTATATTTAATGTCTGATGAAGGAACGACTAAAGAGAAATGGTGAATCATTGCTCTTCAATTGCCTTATGGTGAAGCTTCTGGCTCTTTTAATCTTTGGTTGCAATTGCTGATGGTGCTTTGACCTCTGCAAGCTTGCTTCACCTCCAGCCATAGATTTTGCATTGTTGCAGAAAGTTCTGTTCCTTGTTGACAAATGCAGCAAATTGTCATTGGGAAATTTATGGTTCTGCTGGAGGAAGTCGAAGTAAAGCCTCATATTTGGCAAAGTTGAGGCCATTTTTTTTTTATTTGACTAAGATGCTAGAGGAATGTTGATGTTAAGCTAAGGCAAAGAGCATTGAAGCTGACGTTTGTTCTGTTAACGTTTGAAGATTAAATCATTTCTGAGTAGCATATTTCAATTATCAAATTATATAATAATAAGGTGCATAAAATAAAACATACAAAATATCTAAGAGTTTAATTTTTATATACTTTCAAATTTTATACTACCAATCAATCAAAAATCACATTAGTATAATTTTTAATGTAATTAGTGTAAAAATTAACAAACTTACCATACATCAGTTTGTGATTAGATGACAAAATAAAAATTCTTTATCTAATCAGTATATTATTAATAGATAGTATTATAATTTGTCTAAAATTAAATTAAAATTAACAGTAAAATAAATAATCTTGAAAGATATACAAGATGCCTTCATTTTTACATCACTTGAAAAATTAAATTGTTCAAATATATATTAGAAGACTATATTGAAGCAGCTTTCCTAGTGTATGGTAATTGTTGTTCAACAAATTTCCAACACGATTCAGGTTTGAATGCGGGTACCTTGCAGGAGACTATATTGATTTCTATTAATTTTAAACACCGAGAGATTAAAATGATATCCAAAATCTTTATAGAAACTTGATATCTCGGGTATCTAGAATAACTTCTTTAAATATTTAGTGTAATTAGAATAACTAATTTTAAGAAACATAATCTCTTTTATAGTTAACTTCCTCAAAATTTTAGCATGGTAAGGGTTGGGCCTTGTGGCATAACATTTTTCAGAGAACTCTTGCAAGTTGCTACTAAGTAAAAGGAATGTAATAGATCACAAATGCTATTAAATGAATATGCTTAACAAGTTTACATAAACTTGTATAGTGAAAAAAGAAGACTATGAAAAAATTAAAATACAACCTGATCTAAAATGAAATTAAGATCTCTGCAGATATTATAGAACTGCCTTTGCAGACAATTATATGATCTCTTCCTCACTCTTTTCTCTAAATGTAGGCTGATTGTATTGATGCACAAAACTCACATTTCATTCAACACAAAGTCTTCAGCTTCAACAAATGTTGCTATCACACTGTGTTGTTATGTTTGACAACTAACAAAATAGATTTAAGTGATTAACTGAAATCTGCATCATTTCCTTCAATGCGGAACTTGACTAATTCAATATTTTGTCAGTATTTCAATGTAATGTAATACCTCAATAGGGTAAACTTTGTAGTAAGCTTCCTAGATTGTAGAAATAATCCCAAGAATAAATACCAGTTTTATGCATGAAATCAAAATGGAGCCTGCACTATCCAATTCAAGAACCTTGCATCACATTTTAGTTAAAAAATTGGGCACATGATTCCCACATAACACCCGGTTCAAGGGAACAGTTATTTTAACAACAGAATCAATTGAATTTATGTAGTTCATACCTAACTGCTGGCGAAATAACTCATTCCTAATTAACTTACAGGAAACAAAAGCCTGTGAAATAGATTGATGCTATCATTTGGACTTGTTGCTGCTTCATTTTGGTTTGGCTTGACTGATTCATAGATGCTAAAATCAATGTAGAAAAACTTACATATTACACTGTTCAGCAAGAAGGTTTGCTACCTTTTCCATATCATTTTTGGCTTTTAAAGGTACAATCCAAAAACCGAAAGAGCAACATCACCTGCTGTGTAATCTTGTACCATTAAAAACAAAGAAGACACAAGAGCATATATGAAGAGAGTTCTACATGCCAAACCAGTAGTCAACCCCTCTCAAAGCCACTATTGTTTGTTTTCAGTTATGGTTCTGCAACAAGATTCAGCACAACACATGCTGATAATGATTCAAGTTTGGAGGGAGCATATTGCAACTTGAGAGTAGAGACCATGGATTAATTCGAAAGCCAAATCCCTCAGAGCTAGCCCCACATCGAAAAGATGAGTCAGAGTGGTCTGACGCACGAGTTATAAAAGTGAAGTGTATGGCATTGAGTAACATACTTACCTGGACGGGGTCAATGGATGATCAAGAAGGTCTATGGCCTAGGGAAGTGACTTCCATTGCACTTTGGAGGGGTGCTTTCCTAAGGTCTGCCCAAGTGGCAGAGCCTACGTCATAATTTGTGGTAGGGGGAGCCTGCGTTCGCGCGGCTCCCTATCAATGCAACTTAAAGTTTTGTTTTTATCTTTATTTTTCTGAAATTTTAATTGTTGTATTTACTCTGGCAAAGTGGCGGTAGGCTTCATGAAAAGCTGAGCTGACCTCTTCAACTAACTTAGTGTGCTAGTTTTTTGTTATTGATTCTGTGTCTATGTTAAAGTAGATTGTAGTAATTTGAAGAAACAATCAAATGTGCAAAAATTTAAATAATAATAATGATAGGTCGGAATATTGTGAGGAAGGTGACTGAATAAATAAAAGATATCAACCAATATAAATTAATTTATATGAAAAGTAAATAATTAGAAATAGGAAAATCAATTGTCACAGGCATTGATATAAATTAGGATTAAAGAATCAATAATAATTGAAGTGTGTATTATTTAATGAGAAAAAAAATGTTACACACTGCTATAAAATAATTTTATATTTCACAAGTCTTAAAAAATGTATGTAATAAACATAATTAAAATATAATGAAATAATCGTGCATCCCATGGCCACTACTATACTAGTATTACATATTATTACTTGTCTCACAATTTAAGAAATGCTGGGTTTCTTTTGTCTTTCTTCAGTATGGCCTTTTTTCTATTTTTGTTGGTTCCTTACTTCCTTATCTTTGGGATGGAAAAGGTACCCTTTTCCTTGGTATGATTTGTATGGAAGTTGTAGATGAAATTAAACATAGACGAAAATTTTTCTGTTCTCTCTGGATTCCAACACATGGAAGCAAGTGAACATGAATATATTGACCCAGCAAGGTCCCATCGTTCTAGGTAAGCAAGCCTGATATTGACAGCAAGATAGGGAAGTTGTTGCCAAATATAAACTCAAGACAAAAACCAAAGAAAATAGGATAAACAGCATGAAATGGATGTGCATATACAAATGAGAGAAACAGTGACTAACAATATAAATTCCAACTTTTTGTTGTTACAAACATAGACACAAATATCAGTCCCAAAAGTAACACTCTAGCTTTAGCCGATTTTGCTGGATGCCAACAAGTAGATGAATTGCCCTACCCTGCGATACGACACTTTCTTGCAAAATCTACTTTTCTTTAAATTTGAAAATAAAAGGAATCAAAACATCCAGCAAAACTCTCATTATGAAGTTGACACCACCTTTAAATTTTTCTATGGACCCATGCACGAGGGTCAATATATATCCATAACTTTTGAAAACTCAGATTTTTTTTCTTCCTTCTAATAGGCAATGAAAACTGAGAAAATTGTGTTGTTTTCATTGTCTTTTCTTTCGTCAACGTTAGTGTTATTTAGCAACAAGATGGGCTCAGGTGCCGGGACTGAGATTGTTCAGAAATAACTAGCATGAATTTTAATTCACAACCTGTGTAAAAATTCATATCTGAACACTAAGAAATACATACAAGAGATCTTGTTCTTCTATTAGTAGAATTTTAAATAACCCTCTTCCATGCAGGAATCAGTCCTATCAGTTCTAATAATCCATGATGATTAGCAAAGTCTGAAGAATCAACATAGTAGGTAATAGTAACATATCCAAGTAAAATATCAACGGGAAGATTATAATGTGTTTGAACTTTTATTAGTCTCAGGTTTGAACTTTTATGTTGCTGATCTAAATTTTTAACCATGTTGCTCTTGGCTAGGATGTTGGGATGAATTAGTCCCACATTTGTCAGAACTTTGTCAGGCAGCTGAAGCTCCCAGTATAAAATTTGAATACCTACAATGTACAAAGCATACCTTTCTCGGCCTTTTGGCTAAGATCAAGTGTAGTATCTGTTCTTATCAGTTTAATATCTGATATGTGGACCATTGGTTCACACGATATTAAATTTATTTTTTGAGGGGAGGGTCTATTACGGTAGCTTGCTACTGAGGCTCTCAAGTGTCGCTCTTGTTTTGCACTACTGCAAGGGCCTGGCACATCCCACCCAAAGATAGTTCAATTATTTACAAAAGAGGTGAAGCCAAAGGGAAAAAACCATAGAATTCTCATGGTGCTGGAGGAGAGGATGTAGGATGTTGGGGGACCTTTTCTTTTAGCTATTTAACCAAAATTACAAGCCTTGATGCCCACACATTCCTCTTAGCTTTTCACTTATCTCAGAACACAATTTTTAATGTTACAAGATTTCCACTTTTTTGTTCAAGATTTTCACTTCTAAACACATGGTTGATCATTCTAAAAAGCGTCATCTCTTTTCTAAAATGTTTTTCATGGAATTTAGACAAGATATTACTTTTTATATATCTTCTTTGATTTGGGTATCCTTATTTATGGTTTAATAGATTTTAGGTAACATTGTGGTTACCTAGTAAACCAGTATGCAGTAATTCAGACCTACGTAGCATTTACTAGACAAGGAACTATGTAATTTGTATCACTAAAAACCAAACAAGATGCAAAAACACCCTAACTAAGAATCATCCCTTTTTGAATGTTTCTGCAACCAGGTTCAGCACATTGCTCAAAGATTACTAAGATTCACCGTTGGAATCTGCATAATTTTCTGTAGTATTTAATTGGCTTTATGTTATGTAGTGTTAATTTTGCCTCCTTTTGCTATTATGAGTGTGGATTTCATTATGTCCTAAAATTCCCGCTTCAAACTTTGTCTCCCATATGGTAGACTCATGGGATATAACTGGACTCTGCTTTAATTTCTTGTGTCAATACAAGACATGTTAAGTTGAATACATATTACACAAAACTTTACTAGTCATGACAGGGTTATTCTTGCAGCTGTTTAGACGAAGCACACAGCAATTGGAGACCATTTTACTGTAACTTTTGAAGCACTCTGCTCAATAAATCCCACATCGAAATGATTTGTCAGAGTAGCCAGGGAGGATGACATAAAAAAGTGGATGTGCAATGTATTTTGGCATACTTACCTGTACGGGATCAATGCTTGATCACGAAGTTCCATGACCTAGGGAAGTACCTTACAATGCACTTCGAGGCCTGTGTTTGTGCAGGCCCCTTCAATTTTAATTTAAGTGCTTAGTGAGTATGAGATTATAAGAGAGGACTCTTATTATCTTGAAATTGATACTTAGTGATTGAGACCAAATGATATTAAATGTAAATACAGTAAGATGAAAGAACTCTAACATGTGTACTGTTAAGCGTGAAGCATGCAGTGGTATTTTGCCTATAATTGAAGACACTGCCTTTCAGGGTGCTAAACTTGTTTTCTTAGTTTGTAGTAGTTTGTTTGAATAACACCATAAGAGTAGAAGAAGTTGTTTATTCACTGGGAAAATAAACTGGCTGTGAAATTAATCCAATGTGTTATGTGTTTTGTGTTATTCATTCTAATTAAATCACATATCAGAGCCCCGTGCTTATAGTTTTTTTGCCCGTGGAGTTAGAGTTAAAACCTACTTTTCTTGCTTTATTAAAAGGGTTTGAAACTCATCAATAAATAGGTTGAAGTAATAGTTCTTAAATCCATGTTTTGACTGCCAGTGAAATAACTCATCATTGGCTTGCAAAAATTAAAAGCAAGTGAAATAGCATCTTTCTTAATGATGCTTTATTTGCTACTTGTTGCTGCTTCATTTTGATTTGGTCTCGCAACAGATTTAAGATGCTAAAATGAATCTGGAAAAACCTACATATAACTTAACTCTGTATTATCTTTGTTTTTAAATGGTGTAAATTATAAAGTATACGGAAATTTGAAAGAATAACATCACTAGCTGTGTGATTTGTACCATTAAAATAACTCATCGTTAAAGGGATTGAAATTCATTCAGCATACCCTGCAATAACTATTCTTGAATTCCTGTTTTAAAAGTGTGTTCATAGGTGAAATAACTCATTTCTGACTTATGAAAAAAAAATAGTGAAATACAATATTTCTTAACTATGCTTTAATTGCTACTTGTTGCTTCTTCATTTTGGTTTGGTCATGATGCTAAAATGAATGTAATAAAACTTACAAATAACGTTGTTCGACCAAGAAGGCTTACTATATGTTTTTGTATGTTTGGTTTTTATCAATACAAATTACAAAAGGATACCCAGAATATATGTATAAAAAAAAAATCATCCCCTGAAGCACTTTGTTTTCAACTCTCTTTCTGCAACCACCTTCAACACATTTATTGATGATGATTCAAGTTTTGAAGAAGCACTCACAAACTGGGTCCTTGCGATCCCTTCCTTTTCCTACTTTAAAGATTTTTAGTTGTGTATATAAGTTTCATTATTTATGTTGATGTTTGATATCATATTTCATATCAAAATAAATTTTTTCTAGTTGAGCAGCATTATCCTCTTGACAGTGAATTAGGGATTGAAATGTTGTTAGACTTTACTCTTCTTGCCTTCTAGGATTGAAATGAGTTTCATTTAATCTTTTAGATTCATTTTAAGGTTCTCAGGCTAGACACTTTTTCTTTCTTTCTGATGTACAGTATATGAACAATCTTTCATGTATTACAAGGGTTCTTGTAATTGCAGATTTAAACTCTGTAAAGTTTAATAATTTTCAAAAAACTCGCTCATTCAATCATTATCAGAGCCAGTGGACACAGGTGAAGTAACTCACAGCTGACATACAAGATATAAAAGCTAGAGAAATAGCTTCATTCTTAATGTTTTTCATACAACTTTTGTCTTTTAAGGTACAATACAAATCACAAAAAGAATACACAAAATATGTATCATTAAGGCTATGTTTGTGTACGCGTTGCATTCAGTTGGCGCACGTTCCAAGGTAGCAGTGTTTTGTGAGAAGCAAGGATTTCTAGCTTTGCTTTTAACATCCGTTTGAGGGGTCCAAAACACAAACAAACACAGACACTAAACCATTACAGACTAACAAGATACAAGAGCAAGTGAACGTTTTCAATTATGCTTCCATGACCAGTTTCAGCATGTCTAGCTGATGATTATTCAAGTTCGGAAGAAGCATTTAACCTCTGGTTTATATTTCCTTCAATCATAGCCTTAAAACTATTAACCTCTGTTTTTGTTGTGTTTTTTTGTATTTTTGAAGGAAAAAAAATCCACTTGAAGCTACTCGCGTAAGCCTTATTAAATGTGTCCCACATCGGAAAAACTAGGAAATATAACTTGGAGGATGGGCTATAAATAGATGCATAAAAGAATATTTAAAATTACATACCTGGATGGGGTCAATGGATGATCAAGAAGATCCATGGCCTAGAGCAGTGACTTTCATTGCACTTTGGAAGGGTGCTGTTCTAAGGCCTGCCCAAGTGGCAGAGCCTACATCATAATTTGTGAGTGTGGGCCTGCGTTTTGCGCGGCCCTTTCCTATGTAAGTCCTAAAGTTAAAGGCCTTTTTAAAATTTTGTTTTTACGTTTGCTTGGTCATATGAAGTAATGATTCCTTTTTGTGTGTTGGTTATGTTTATCGTTTGTTTGGCACCTAACTATTTTAAACCGGAGATTTCTTTGGCTTTATTTTTTAAGGTTTAGTTTATGTGATTTGGCCCGTGTCAGCCTCTGTTTCTAGATTTTAACTGTGTATTCCTAGTTTAAGTCTCTTTCTATTTGAGCAACTGTATAATCAGATTGGTTTTTCGCACTTGGGCTGGCTGATGAAAATATTGTTCTCCCTTTTGATTTTCGGAATGACCAATTAGGTCAAAAGATATTCTTGAAAGAGTGTAGGACGTAACTTGGGAAGCAACAGTCATTCTTTTATAGGTAAGTTTTGATCCCTAAAAATTAGAGCCAATGACAAATTGGCCACTTAAAATGGAAAGATCAAATTTAATCTTGTAAAAACTATGACAAATTGATAAACTTTTTTATTATTAACTAATAACGTTCAGGACCTAATTTAATAATAATAATTTTTAAAGATTGATCTGCTATTAAATTATAAAATTAGGGATTAATTTATTATTAAATTATCCATAAAATTAATTTGATATTTTTTTTACGCAAGAACTAAATTAAATTTTTATATTTTTAAAATCAATTTGTTACCACTCATTTTCAGTGTCAAAATAAATATCTTACTCTTCTTTTATTAGTTAGATTGTGCAAAAGAGTTCAAACAAATGTTCCTTCCCTTTAGCCCCAAACAATCCATTTTGACAAAATATATCTTTTTTATATCAATTAGTATTATACACTATTTAATTTAGAATTTTAATAAAATTATGACAAAAAAATATTTTTTTATACCAAAATTATACTTTTTTACATCAATTCATATTATGCATAATTTAATTAATGATTTATAATTGTGCGTACTAATTCATATTATGTATAAAATTTTGATATTAAAACATCTGTGACATTCGTACAATTTGATTTATAATTCAAACAACCTTTTTAAATATATTTAGTCGTTAAATATTTTTCTATCTACCAACTAAATTAAAATATGATGATGAGGCAATCTGTCATTTAAAACTTATAATGAATTACATTAATTTCTAATGTATATTAGCTACCAAATAACTTTTATTTACTTTTGTGAAACATAGTAGATAATTATTTATTTGAATTATTAATTTTTATTTATATTTTTCTCACTACCCTTAGTGATTAATGTCTCTCTCCTATTTCATTTATACTCTTTACCTTTAGTCCTTTATTTTAGTTAAATCTCGTAATTTTTGCAATTTTTTTTGCACTTCATTCACAAATATAATCTCTCCTATTATACGAAAAAAATTAAATCCATTATTAAAAAAATATATATTAACAGCATTTCATTTTCCATGAAAAACTTATTTTTTAAATGACATGAAGTATTTAATAATATTTTTTCATCATAAAAAACAACATTTTTTTTATCTCAACATAAACAAGTGAAAAAACCTTTCGGAACCATGATATTAGTGTGAAATGGAAGTTACCTAATTAGAGACTCACAACAAAAGAATCACCCTTACATTAGTGTGAAGATTTCCAAGGAAGACATTGCATGAAAAAGAAGTACAAGAATAGGACATAAAAACAGCAATAGTAGCATAAAAAAGTAGGAGAAAGATAAAAGAAAAATATTGTATTTGATAAAGAGATTAACACCATGTTTTATGTTTTTTGTGTACACTCAGGAATTAGCATCCTAGGAACTTTATCACATTAATGTTATCTTAACCACACATTAATATGTCAAAACATGAAAAATTATTAAATATGGTTCATCTAATTTTTACTATTCAAGATTTATTTTGATAACTTTATCACATATTTTTTATTTTTGTTTAAAAAATTATTTTCTTTTATACCAAATAACTTATATTTTAATAGTTATGATAATAAAATAATTTTATATCATAAATTAATTATAAATAATTATTGATATTACTTTTAAACTAATTATTATAGAAGTTAACGAGAAATGAAACAAGCAATAAAAATACCTATATCAGTTTATACAAGTTTTTTGTCCTTCTAATCTCTCGGGGAACATTACCACGTTAATATCATCTCAATGACATTACATTAACGTGTGAAAACATGAAAAATTACTAAATATGATTTATTTAATTTTTTATTATTTAAGTTTTATTTTCATAACTTTATCACTTATATTTTTAATTTTTGTTAAAAAAAAACTCATTTTCTTTTAATGGTCACAGTAGAATAGTTTTACACAGTAAATTAATTATAAATGATTATTGATATTACTTTCAAACTAATTATTATGAAAGTTAACGAACTTATCATACATAAATAAATAATTAGATGATGATATAAAACTATTTTATACCTTGTATATACTAATAAGGAAAGAGAGGGGGAAGGCGTGTTCTTGAAGCAACAAATCTTTCCTACAAGGGTTGGAAGACTCCTCTTTGTGTGTATCCACCACCAAGAGACCAATATTTGTTATTAACTCTTTAATGAATGAAATCTTAAAGAGCAGGTCCTCTTTCCTCCTACTTGTAAAATTAGGTGTTAACTTTTCTGATTATGTATTTTGTGTCAGGTAACTAGATGTTTCTATTTATATTTATAATGTCAAAGAAACAAGGATTTGAACTTTTCTATAAAAAAATAAATAATTTAAAATAATTTGAATCTTTTATTTATAAACATAAACATTGCCTCATGTATTTTAGTGTAAGGAGTTCCTTGGAGATGAGACAGATCTAATCCACAATTAATCACACTCACATCCATAATAATAGGAGGTAGCAATAGAATATTACCCTTGTAACAACTCTCACATTTATGAAATAATAATTCCTTTATATATTAATTATATTATTGGTGGTAGCAAACAAATAATAATATTTCACTAAAATATTTATTTGATTAAATTAAATTCTCTAATTTAATTATCAAATAAATTATTTTCTTTTGTAAAGATTAGAACACTGGTATGTGTGTGATCCGGTAGGTTTCATACTAAATTCGTAGTAATTCAATGCTAATTAATTTAGTAATCAAGATAGTCATCTAACAACACAACACTACTGAGTGTCCGTCCGTCCGCATAACATGAAATAACATTTTTTACTTTCGAGAACAAACCAACCAAGAAGAATAGTGTAATATTTTCTTCCATCATTTATACCTCAAGGTTAACTCTAGAGTGTAGTGTTATTGTCAAGCTTTAATAAATTAACACATCTTATGAATGACTTGTCAAGGTCTTAATTCTATCACGGAGCTCACACTTAACTTATTACTTATGATCTAGAGTTGATGAATTCTTTCTTGATTAATTATTAATTCTATAAATATTTGATCATATCCAATATTCATTGACATATCAAGGTAATATTAACTATTATTAAGTGTCCTAAGGTATTAAGTGTCCGAAATTAAAATATAACAAATAATTTGTTAATTACTCTAGTAATCTTAGGTCAAACAAAACGGTTGTATTTCTTTTTGAGAATTTCTCATTGACATATCAAGGTAATATTAACTATTATGAATTTCTAATTATGTAAGTTAATGATGATCTTTACATATACAACATCTATATATATGTAATTTGATAAATGAGATCTATTAATCGTTATCCAATAATGATCATTACATATATATTAATCTATCCAGATGATTAATGTTTTGTTTACAATAATCATATGATCAAGAACAATATAGATTAAAATTATAAAAGACTTATGTCTTATTGTCATAATCTCTATCATGATAACAAACCTTTAGTTTTAGGACGTGTCAAATTAATAATTTAATAAAATAATAAATATGATAATAAAATAAAGAATATTTTTTTTCTAAAATTGATAGTACCATGAATTGTATCTTTAGTATACATATTTATCCCAACATATATAAATTCTAGTTCCATGGGTAACAAAACTATAGGATGAAGTGAGAATCGTGTTTGATTTTACTTGAATGAATCACATTATTTCTCAAATCTTGGTTTAAATTCAACCTATTCGTTTGTTAGATAGTGTACTTGAACTTGAACCACGAGATATTTGGGAGACATGAGGATTTAGGGGTCTTTGCGCAATAATTTGGTTAGATTTTTTCATTAAAATTAAAGTCATTTAAATCAAATATAAAAATGATATACTATTCATTTTGGTTGAGACCAAATCATCCAATTATCATATGATTTCGATTAGTTTTGCATTTTTACTAAAATATTTATTCTATTAAAAAAATTTACTTTTGTTTGATCTTTTAAATTAAATTATAATAATTTATTTTGCTAATAACAATCTACAAAGCTTGTTACTCTGCTAAACATTTTATAATAAAAATCTACCAATTTTTTTATCCATTCTACACCAAACACCAAATGTAAGTCTTCTAAAAAAGAAAATAATATATATTATATAAGTATGGTATACATAACAAAGTAAAATATTATAAAGCACTATAATTAAAACGCAAGTGGTATACATTATATAAAATGCATAACACTAAAAACACTATCCTAAAAAAAACACTAAAAAAAAATACAAGTATTGTGGTTTAGTAATTTAAGCACAAAATCATTTAAACAAATCCAAACAAAGGTTAGATTCAATTTTTTAAGTAGTTTTTTAATTTTATTTTTCATCGATAAATTTGAATACTCTTGAGACACACCGTGGAGTGGGAATATTATGGAGTACCATATTAGTACAAGCTTAAACATTTGAACTAAAATAGTACCAACGCCTAATAATCTTTTTCTAAACTAAAATGTGATCCATGCTTGTTGAATTGGACGGTCCAGGCTCAATTTAGATGACATGCATAAAACTCATTTATTCCTGAGATTATTTATATCATCTGGGAAGCACCAAGTTATTTACCACTACGAAAAAACACCTAAATAATGCAGACTTTTAATTTCAATTTTTTTTTTATCATTTTGTGACACTGATAGCAACATTTAATTTGTTGAAACTTAAGATTTTTTTGTGTTAAATAAAATGTGAATTATGGGCATCAATGCAATTAATTAGCCTACTTTTATATACGGAAGAGCATTGAAAAAAAAAATAAAGGAAGAGGAAATCTTTAAAGTAAGAAAGAGTGAGAGGATTTATGAACAAACACAAACATGGATAGCTCTCCTTGAGCAGTATGCCCTAGGCCATGGAACTCCTTGACCATTGATTAAGCCCCATGCATACACGTAAGTATGTTACTTAATTTGGTTGCAGAAACACAATAACTGCAAATTGTATTTTTGAAATTGAAATAAACATTAGGTAAAAAAAATAACAAATTGACTTCTTTTTAATACTAACTTTACTAACTGCGTCATAGTTAAGTCATCATCGCGTAGTAAAGGGAGCATCTTTGTCTTCATCTTCCTTTGGAAAATCCTTTGTAAAGTTTTATTTTCTTATCCGAGGAGAATATCAAAATGATCATCTTCATCAAAGTTGAAGTTCAGATACTAAAATTAATCAAGTTTTACCCTTTATTTTGGAAAACACTCTTGAAACATGGATTTAAAAATGAGTGGATTTCGTGGGTGAGGTAGGATCAACCTAACATATTTTTACGCCTAAAGCTAATTTTAAAATGAGGTATGTCTAAAAGTAATAATAAGTTTTTTTACAAAAAGAAAATATTTTAATAAAATAATTATATTTTGATTGAGATAAGTGATAAGAGATTCAAAATTAAAAGAATATAGATAGTGACTTTTGAGCTGATTTTGGTGAGAATTGAATATTGAGGAGGCTTCGTCAATTAAGAGATATTTTCACTAATTGAAATGAAATTAATGAGTAATTATTATTTCTTATTTTGATTTTCAGAGTAATTATTTTCTAAGTGAAAACAAATAATAAAAATTATACAAAATACTAATGTTAAATGACTGGGACCTAAAACAAAGACTTCATTTGCTTCATGTGAAGGCCGGTCCTAGGGTAAGTTAGAAATATACGTTATAATTTTTAAAAATTTAAAAATATATAAATAATATATTTATACATGTTTTACTTTAAAAAGAATACCATATAATAATTTTTTGTGAAGAAAAATTGATATAAAAATTAAAATTATAAATATGATACTTCTATCTCATATTCTAATGAAGAAAAATTATATGATATTTATATATGTTATCATTTAAAACAAAGCTTAATTGTAAATTTTACCATTAAAATTTAATTATTTTATGAATTTTACTACCAACTTTTAAATTTTTACGGATTTTATTATTTAAAAAAAAATTTCCACGAAATTTATCATCCAAATTTCAACATTCACAAATTTTATCATTCAAATTTTGGGTTAAAAATTGCTCTCCCTAGATATCTCACTTATAAATATATAGGTTGTATTACTAATGCATGAATCATGTTTATTTTGCATCTCTTTAGATAGTCATTGTTGGGTAAATTTGGAAGGACTCAAAGGAATCAAAATAAAAATTGACCCATAAACACCTGTCTAACTCTGTCTCAACTTTGAGGGGAAAAACCCACTTTAACCGAGGTTGGGATTTTTCCCGACTTGGAATAGCGGGGGTTGGGGCAGGTATGCCACTCCCTGTGCTCCCTTGTACTTGCCCCTTTACATATATTTTTAGAATTATTAATAATATAGTTATATATTTATATATAATTCTATTATTATACGTGTTATATGTAATTATTAATCATATCATTATTTCATGTTTTATTTTTTATAATTATAAAAAATATAGAACAATTATTTTAATAATTAAATAAATAATATTGTAATTATAGCAAAATTATAACAAAATTAAAAACTATACATTTAACTAAATATAATTTATTTTTTAAATATGTTTGCGTTATTTATTATTTATTAAATTATATATATATATATATATATATATATATATATATATATATATATATATATATATTGAATTAAAATGTAATTGATAATTTAATGTATGATTTATTTAAAATATTTGAACAAATATTTTAAAAAAATGTGAGATGAATTCACCTTGGATTCCTCCAAACCCGATGAGAATAAAGTTGGATTCCATTTTTTGACCCCTGCCTTTTATGAACCCAAAGCAGAACCCATCCTGCCTTTTGCAGGGATGGGGATTGGGAAACCCTGCCTAGGACTCACCCCGTTTCCATGGCTGACCTGATTGGTACTGAGTTCGAAACAATTAAGGCAACAATAACGTCTTTTGAATCATGTGTCCAGAGTGTGGCGTCATGGAAAAAATGATTTACAAGAATAAAGACTAACTTCGGCTTAATTCCTATTTCCAGAGTCTTTCGTTTTGAAGGCTCACCACTACATGTAATACATTATAATTTCCAATAGTCAGCGTTTTGCTTAATTTTTGACACTTTCAAGAAAGCTTTTTTTTCTTCTTTGTAATATACAAATTTTAAAAGTAATTGCATTTGTGTGGAAAGTTAGATGAAAAATGTGTATTTACATTTGAGTTTCCATGTATGGATTGTGTATTTATGTCCTCCTTGAACTTTGTTATATTGTAATTTGTAGGCGAGGAGAAATTTAAGTCTTCTGCAATTGGCAAAAACTTAAATGAGTTTGTAACTTGTTTTGCTTTTTATCAAAGAATATAGATCAAATTAAAAGGTACATCTTTTATAGGGATAGTTATATCTTTTTGGTTGATGTTTTCCCAATTCATGTTCAGATAATTAATTCAAATATTAAATTAAGATAACTAACTACTTAGTTGGATATTTACAATATGTAGTGTGTTATCGTGGGGAGTAGTATGCCTCAAGAGACTTGCTAAGAAGCTAAGAAACCAAAACAATAAAACACACACGACCTTTGAGACATTAAGAATCTATAAAAAAAAATAAAATCATTTAATACTTTTCATGATCACATCCTCAATAAGAGCCCTAGAGAATTTTATTAGTTATTACCATTATTAAATCAAGATTTCCTAGCCTTGGATAAAGTTACCACCAAAAGTTTAACTACAATAGCTAGTCATGTTTGAAATTACCCTTTGCATTTACATCAGTAAATAAACTAGCAAGTGAATCCCCCATGTCATCCTTTGTTTGGTTACTTCAATTTAAGATTTGTGTCACGTTAGTGTAAGATTCTTGATTGAGACAAATGCCACCTTCTTCGACAAGAATGAAGTTTATCATTGGTAGTAGACGGCGATAATGCATGCAAACCAACCTCTGGTAAAGATTTGTTGATGGAGGCTTTCGTGATGCCTTGATTTTCTCCTTCATCATTATATATAGTCTCCTTATCATCATTTGGTGATGAGCCAATCAACAAATCAGTACTCTTATCATTGATATGACAGGGATCTTTTTTGGCAGCAACATCTGCTACTCTCTTTGGGACTAACCGATCATCTGCAAGAGACAATTTACCAAGACTTGTTAAAACTAACGACAACAACAAATTACAATTTAACTTTGGATATAAAATGGTGATGTCACAAGTAAAGGTGAGAGAAAAGTATTTCTTTTATATTTTGCAAAGCAACAAGGCCAGATCCTGAAAAGAAGCAGTTTATTTATGTGGTTTCTATTCAGCTTCATGAATACAAATCACTAATCACTTGCAAAAACTGTCAAATGTTGATACGCCAATTTTTAATCCTAATCAAAAGAACTCAGGAAACCAAAGTATAAAAAAACTTCGTACCCCATTGCCCAGAGGCTCTTCGCTATGCGAAGGTATGGGGGAGGGATGTTGTACGCAGCCTTAACCTTGCATATGCAAAGAGGCCGCAGGAAACCAAAGTAAAACAAACAAAATTGACAAGATCAAATTAACAACAACAAACAATAATAGTCTTGTCCCATTAGATGAGATCAGTCTCATGGGTCACACAATGACATTGGACTCCGTTAGAAAACAAATTCTCAAGGATATTATTCACAATGAGATTAAAAAAAATCACAATGAAATCCCTTATACTAATTTCTTCCAGTGTTCTTGGATGACAAGATCAATTCAATCAAACTAATTAGTTTTATGTCGCATTTAACAGCATTTGCATGTTTGAGATCCAGAGATCACAATAACAACTAAAAGAACAGGTTATTGGCTCCCAAGTAAACTTAACAAGTGATTGAGTTTGGTACTTTCATATATAAAATTGTTGAGTCCGAACATATAGTAATATGAAAAAGACAAAATCGTTAGCAGTACATTTGTTATAAAACAGTTAAATTGTCATAAACTGAAATACCCATCACAAAATTAAATATTAAAACTAATAAGACTTGGAAAATATGGAACAGCAGAAACAAGCACACCATTCTTACCCCCAAGAAAAGACACGATACAATTATAATTAACATTTGATGTTTGGACAAAAACAATTCCACCAGAGTCCACAGCTTGACTTTCATTCACCCTTTTATGCTTCCTCTCGAGTAATATAAACTTGTCTGATTTCCAAACACATTCTAATGTAACAAAATCATCACTAACAGGGTAGAAATCTCTAAAAACCTGCATCAATAGTATATATATATAAAAAAAGAATATATTAGCATGTAGAAATTAGAATATCACTTTAGATTCATATCCATGTCTAAGCATAAATATGTATACAACAGAGATTTTTGTCATACAAACAAACCTCGGTTTCATTGTGAGTTGTTTTTATTGATTGCTTCTTTATAGAGAGTATAGAAACCATGTTGAACAATGAAACAACATCAAGTAATATCTGCACAAGGGGGGGAAAGAAGGTTTGAGTAACTAAACCAATAGAGCTAGAAGATCAATTCACGATCACAGAGTTATACTATCTAGTGCTATCCTAATAATATCACGTTTACTTTCAACCTAATTTAAATTTTAGAAACAACGCCAGCATCAGTGTTCCACATTAAATAAATTCCAACTTAAAAATGATACAACCTGGATTAAATACATTAACTCAAGAAACTTACTTGTTGAACCAGAACTCGGAGACGTGCAAGCAAAGCCATAATTGTCACAGAAAATCCCATAAAAAAAGATTGAGCAAACAATACAGATACCTCACTATTAAATAGTCAAGGAAAGGACTTTGATGTAGCATATTTAAACAGACTACTCATAAAATGGTCAAGAAGAATACTACGGCCACTCGCAGTCTGACACTACTAGCAGTAACAATGATAAAAATTTCTTTGTGTATTCTACTTTTCCAAAGTATAAAGTAAAATAATGATCCCTGGATAAAATAACAGACCAAAATATGACATTAACAATAACCAATCATTATCTGAAAATAGCCTCCAAAAATGTAGAACACTGAAATAAACATAATCTAGGGCTTTAGAAAGGAAAGGGAAGAAGATGACATCAAAGTTGGCAAGTGTGAACTAAGAAGTCCATGTTTCAATGAAGATCAATAGCAACCAACAGACATGCAAAGGGCAAATTATCAACATAATTGAGTAACAAAAGATGGGCAACAAAAAAAATTCCAACATAAAATTATTATATACAATTTGTGTATGCAAGCAAACTCCTAATGTTTTACAAATGGTATTGTAGTTACACAGGGAAAAAAAAACAAAGCCAAAGAAAAAAGATTAATACAAGCAAATTATGGAGCATGTTATATCATTTGGCAACACCAAGTACCAATCAACCAGTACACATGTATGAAACGAAAGAAAAAGATTTTATATGTCTAAAATTTTGATCAGAGTATGGCCAATTAAGTAAACTATGAGCATATAGGATAAATAAATAAGCTAACCATTAAAACACAAATCAAATTAGACTATTAGCAGAAGCAGAAGGATATGATGCAGCCTTCAGTATTGGTTCAACCATCTGCATGAGAAACAGAACACAAATTGAGATAGGATAATGGGTTCCATAAAAATAAGCAATCCAATGTTAAATCTATAATGATGCATAGGGAAAATGATTCATATTAGAGTCATAAACAATTTGATTTTAGTGAGAAATACTCGTTATAGTCATACTATTAATGGAAAGAGGACGGCAAGTGAGTTACCACAGCATGAACACACTGATCTTAATGTACAAAGTAAGAAAGAGAGTTAGAGCAACAATAATATTTATCAGCAATTTCACCTCTACTAGTAAGTGTGCAACACCTAACAGACGCTCCATAAAATTATGCTTTTCATTATGACATTTTCTCCTTTTTAAGCTGTAATGAAACAGTAAGTAGAACAATATCATCATCAACAAGACAGGACTTGCAATATTATCATAAAGACATACCAAAGGGGAAATTTCATCACAAATATATTTTGAAAACCAAAAATAAATTCAAACAATGAAGTATGACTGAGATGTTCAATTATGCAAAGAGAGAGTAAGCCATCTCACAAAATTGAAATCGTATTTTGGAATAATAATGTTGCCACATCCATATATACAAATTCTTTAACCATAAGTCCACAATGTGCAGGTCAGAATAATGGTCTACTGTATCACTTCTCTTGACATGAAGATTAAAAATTGTCACTTCCCATTTTCATGAGATGTAAAATTAGAATTTCAAAGTTTTCCAATTCCTTTCTCTTTGCCTTGCACATACTACACAAAAGAAAAGGCCAAACAAAATTGAATTGAGCATATTGAAAAAAAGAAGGATCCCCATGTCAATGTGCTATACGCACCTGAGGCATACTATCCCCCCCTCCTCCCTCCTCCCCAGTCCCAAAAAAAAGTAAAATAAAATAAAAATTCAGTCATTAAGGAATACTGCTACTAAAATCAGGGGTTAGAGTTGGAGAGGTCATAATTGAAATATCACTGACTATATCAGCACTTTAAACACTACATATTGTAAGCACTAAGCATTCAATCATGTTACCTTGTTGGCTATAATAATTTTATATCTGAATTGATTCTTTGTACATGAATTGGAAAAACATCAACCAAAAACTTGTTAGAAATAAGTTAAACCTACCTCTCTAAAAGATGAAGCTTCTGTTTTGGTCTATCTTCTTTGATAACAAGCAAACATGATGTTACAAGCTCCTCCAAGTTTGCCAATTGCAGCAGCCTTAAATCCCTCCTTACCTGCAAATTACAATACAGCACAGCACAAAATCCAAAAAGGACATAAATACACATTGCATCATGAAAACTTAAATGTAAATACACATTTCCATTCAAATTTCCACACAAATGCAATTACTTTTAAAATTTGTATATTACAAAAAGAAAGAAAGCTTTCATGAAACTGTGAAAATGCCAAGCATTAAGAAAACTCATATTGAACAGCGACTGTAGAGAAACTATAATGTATAATGTGTAGTGGGGAACCTTCAAAAGACGCTGGAAATAGGAACCGCGTCGGTGCTGGTTCTTATTCTTGTATACCATTCTTTGTAGGATGCCACCCTCAGATTGGAGTTGGCCAAGCATAGACATTATGCTTGCCTCAATTGTTTTGAATTCTGTATCCATTGAATCCCTTCAAGTTCATCCAACAATTACTATCTAAAGTCATGCAAAATAAACATGGTTCTTGCATTAGTGACACAAACAACCAAGTTAACAAGAAAAAAAACGAGAATGAATATTCACATTTTAATTCATACAGAAAGAAATTAAGAATGAACAAGAAAGCACTTAATTCAGTGTTAATAATTAGTGCACATTACAAGGCAATCACATAAAAAACAGTCATGTCTATAATTGAAATAGACAAGCAAATGAGGCATAACCAACGCATAGGTCAATAGCTACTAGAATTAAACAAAAGTAAATTAATCATGATTCATGCATAGGTGATGCAAACAACCTATATATAGTTTATAAGGAGCATACATAGTAAGAATAGTTCTCATTTTAAGAATGTAAGAACCATAAATCTAGGTCATACAATGATACATGGATGGTATATGGTTAAAATTAAAAGTTAGTGGTCACATGACCAATTAAGAAAGTCACGTGCATTTATCTTTTAATCTTAACCATTCAAATATATATTTCTCTTTATTTATCCATATGGATTTGTTTTCCACATTGGAGGTAATCTAGAGAAATATTTTGATACATAAAGAGTCTTTTTAAATGTCAGGGCACCACAAATTAAACTAGTCAACAACTCCAATACTCTATCTCCTCACTCCTAAGCAAAGAAATTGAACACAGTCTAATTATAGGTAACTATTAAAATCAGGGTTTAATTTAGCAAGGTGTTGCTGGACCTGCCATCCAGAATGAATCACTTATCCGCCTTGGTTTTAAACCAAGCTACACAAGAAAACATGAAATTCATACTCAAGTGAATTTACTTAAAACAGTAAATGCATAACAGAGTCCATCACTCACACCAAGTTACAAGTTACACAGAACCAAAAGAACTGCAATTTAACGAGCAGCAACAACTTAAAATATTTTACAGGCTCATATCACAGAGCATGGTGTGAGATTAATAATAATAAAAAAAAAACAACTTACAAGAGAACATTAAGCAACACTAGGCATCATGGACACCAAACGCTTATTTTTACAGCACACAATTACAATAATTAATCATTAACCATCAAAGAATGATTATTGGCAGAGAGAATATATAGACATGAAAATTATTACACATTACTCGTTTGAATGGAAGCGAGTGCTTTCTGATTATTGGCAGAGAGAAGAGACCAAAACCTTAATCGTCGTTCACACAGTAGCGTCAGTGCGTGAATGTATGTGGCTCCGATCAACTTCACTGTGAGACTGATTAAGAAAAGTTTTCGGCGGTGGCGGGGAAGATTGGAGAGGGGCAGAAAGACCAGGGTTCTTTTTCACGTGTACGTGGCACGTGCCACCTTTCCCTTTTTTTATTAAGTATAATATATTTATATATGTTTCTATAAAAAAAATATTTAGTTATGTTATATTTCTTTCAAAAAAGCAATATTTTTTATACCATAATATTATTAGTATAAATGTTTTTTACACAAGATTAAAAAAATAAAATTACTATTATCTATCTATGTCTTTTTTTTATATAGAAATCTATCTCTTTCTTTTATTTACTTATAAAATTTGTTATATTAACATAAATTCTCTTTTTAAAAGAAAAATACTATCTATCTAACTTGACTTTTGCATATAAGAACTTATGTTAAATTATGTAAGGGGTTTCATAAGCTTGATTTTATGATAAATTATGTAACTGGCTTCAATAATATGCATTATGCAACATGTATGTGTTAATAATGTAGTTTATTTGTTCTTTTTGAAATGTTATTGGAATAATTTGTCATATTCCTTGATTATTTTACACTGAGACGCCTCACTAATGTCATCATTTATACAGTTTGTTTTTGGATACTGGATTGGGTTTCTCCTGGCTACAATCTTTTGGGATTATAGTCCTTCTCTGCTTCCACTCACATTCTTAAAGTTGAACTTAATTTTACAAAACAGTTAGTAATAAAAATTTTACTATTTAAAATGAACACAAATTGGTCTCAGTACTTGAACATCTTGTGAAGGTACAGTGTTGGGGATTATTCTATACTTGTTATCACCAATTTAACTACACATTTTCACAAATATCTATAGGGATAGAGAGGTTTTCTTTTTTCCTTTTTACCTTCAGTGGCACATTCACAACTAACACTAATCCTGTGATGCTTACAAGAAAATATTTAAGCATGAGTTTGTCAATAAAGTGACTGCCTATAAAATCACTGGATATGCTAGCTATTTGAAGTTTACATTCTACTCAAGTAATATTAAAGAAAAGTTTCACATTCTGTTTGTGTTAATGTAAACTAGCATATTTCAAACTTTTGTTACAGTTATAGAATACTAGAAATGAGTGTTTTTTTTTTAATATAAAAGTTCTGTATAATGTGTAATCTCCTTTTGATTGCATGTGACTAGTCAACAGTCTTAAAAAAGGCATATTTGCTGTTTGTTTTGAAACCTTTGAACTGCTTATTTTATTGGATCTTATTAAAATTTAGACTTAATTATATTTTTAGTCAGTTAAATCAGAAGTATATTTTTGTCAAAATCAGACGCAAATAATATAGTGTATATAAAAAAAGAACCAAGGATGCAGAATTTAAAGCGTACGTCAAGACATTTTTAGTAAATATAAAATAAATCACTTGAGCTAAAAGTTCATAAACTCACTCTTTCGTACAATTAGATTAATCCAAATGTTTAATCTAATAAGATGTTTTTTTTTCTTTTCATTTTTGGGTTCCAGTGTGTTGCTTGATAACAAGTAACCCCACAAAAAAGGAAAGCACATTACAAAGGACTAAGTGACTAATTTATTTGCCAATTCAGATGGCCAGTAACTGTTCCATATTAATAGGAGATATGTATTTTGAAGGTCCATTAAAAATTTCATCCACAAAGATGCGAGCAGCTGCCTCTGTAGGATGGAATGCATCCCAGAAAATATGGTCTTTTCTATTGGAACAAATGCTCGAAATTGGCAGGCATGGAATTTGGGCATTCAACTCACCAAGTCCACAACATGCAGCTTTCACATTAGCAAATCCTGAAAAAAGGGACATAGATTCCTTGTAAAATTCTCTTTCTCCTCATTTCAATCTTAGCAACTTTCTAAACTTGATATATTCTCTAAAATTAGAAATTATCAGAAACATGAAATCAACAATAAGGATTAGTTTTTATAACAAGTTTTGTAAACTGATTATAAATATACAATTTAACATTAAAATTGTTGTGGTAACTTTTAAGTTTAAATATGTTTTTAATTATGGTAAATATGACAAAAGTTTGTTTTATTTCCTGAAAAAAATTAGCAATTTTTTCCTATAAATTTATTTTTTATATATCATATTTACAAGGAGTAACAAACATATTAAACCTATTTTTTATCAAGTATTTTAAAAAAAGTTGTCTGTGTTATGGTGTCCTATCTCCCAATGTCTAGGCTAACAATGTAAAGGGATGTTGAACAATGTGTTAATATATACCGTAAGAAGCTGGATTGTGAACAAGGTCTTGGATGGCAGCATAAGTATCAAAGTAAGAGTAACTTATGTCTTTGTTCTCCAATTGCCATTCCTTTAACATGGATTGAAGAGCTTCATTATATTTAACCGACAAGTCATTGGCTTCAGAAACACATTCTGTTTTGTTCTTGACCCTGTATGCAGGGCAGCACCCAATTGCACCAACACCAGCAATCTCAAATTTCTTTGCACCATTGTTGTATAATCTCTGCCAAAAATTTGCCAAACCAAAAGGAAAAAATATATAAACAACACAAGTTAACATGATTTTAGGAATGGTTTCACAGTAAAAATTTGATTATGCGTCCAAAATTAATTTTGAGTTGAAGTAAGTTGAAGTAATTTTGGGTTAGATAAAAAAATATTTAAGTATTACAGTACTATTAACTTGATTTTAAATAAAAACATTCAAATATAAATCATTTTAGTTCAAAATCAATTTTATTCGAAATCAATGTTAGAGCACTCAATCAAACACAATCTAAGTAGCTGCTTGCTATTTACAACCATTTTGTTTACCTGTAGTTGCACTTTTAATGTGGAAGCCATGGAATCCACGTACTGCTGAGGGGTGTTTTTCTTTTGAAGATCCTTTGAGTCAAAGTAACCAAAGATATCATTGCCACCAATCACCACAATGAAGATGGACTTTGAGAGGTGTTTCCCGAGAGTAGATGCTCCTATTTGTTGTATCAGTTGTTCATGCACTTGTGAGTAGTAGTCCACTTGCTTTGGCAAAGGTATTGATTGCCTCTGCAAGAATTGTCATCCAGAAGGGATAGCTCAGCTGGGGGAAGATTTTCTTAATTTTGTCATTTTCTTATCATTCTGGGAACATATGTTCTTTTTCTTGGTCGTGTACTTTCTTTTTAGGTTGAAAGAAAAGTTAGCAACATAATCTTTGATATGTTGTTTATTGTTTGGATGAATTTCATATTGACCTAACTAATTAAATAATGAATGAGAAAAAAATATTATATAATCTAAGATCATTGCATTCATGTTTATGGTTCTAGTCAATTTTCGCATGACATGTGATTAAGTTTTATTGACTATTTTTGGTAAATTGAAAAACCCAATTACATATCACAATAAGCCAATAAAATGACTAAAACCATAGATAGACATGTGATAGTCCGGACCATACAATAATCTCTTGTCGATGAGGACATGATCAGTAAAAACAAAAATTGGAGGAAGAAAACAGAAAATTAGAACTCTACTTACAAATCCTTTATCTGAGGCATTAAATATTCCAGCACCTCCGGAGGCAAAATTAACACCACCCAAGAAAGATACGTTCTTGTTGTTGTTGTGGACCTTAGATACTAGGGAGAGATAAGGTGGAGAAGTAGGTAGGCCCAATTTTTCAGCTGCAACCCAACCATTCATTTGATGCAAATATTAGTAAAACACAATTTGTAATTTTGTATCACTATTATCAATATGCAATTATGCAAGCCTCAATAAAAACAACAATAAGACAATCACATTAACTTTTTTGGTTGTTTATGTACAATACAAGTTTTCTTTGCCTCCAACCTCTTGTCTCCTAATCAAGGAGAAAGAATGTCAATGTTTTATTTCCCTCCTTTCTATACACAAAGTGCCTTCTTTTTTTTCCTTTTGCTTGTGTCCATAAAGCATATATATTTAAATTATATAAACTTTTCTGAAGTCAATACACGAAAACATGTACTAATGACTCCCATGTTGATGACCCTTTTATGCCTTTTGAGAGCCATCCCACCAACCATGATTTTCTTACAGGAGAAAACATTGCAGAAAATAAGGAATATGTGGCTTAAAGTGTTGCTCACAAATTTTTGTCCATGGCAGATATTTAATTCCAAAAAAAAAAGTAGCCAATTAAAGATTCCTAATTATAAGACTTGTAACTTACTAAACATGTAGTAGAGGAGAAACATGCAGAAACTATACAACTTAATGACGTACAATACTAAGAAATAAATGAGATTAGATAGATTTCAATGAAGAAACATCTCACTTAAGCTGGCTTTAAAAAAGAAAAGTGATGATATTCTCAAAGTTTAATATTGAAATAGAGAAGAAGAGAAGCTAAATATGAGATTATTGCAAAAGACCAAGAATGCTCTTAAAAAGATTATCATATTTAAAGGTACTTACCTACAGTAAAGTGAACAATTTATTGTATGAAAGTTTTGAAAAACAATTATATAGCCAATTTTGAATCAACTTACCAATTAAATCTGCAGCATTCTTGCCATTGCTAAATCTCCCAGTGGGTTTCTTAGTTGGAAAATCAATGCCATAGTGAGGAAGAATTGCCTTTTCAATGGAGAGACTCAAGTAATTGTTGTTGCCAACATCAACAAGTGAGTCTCCAAACACATAAACTGCTGGAGCCTTTTGAGCCTCCAAGAAACTAAAGCTGAAGATGAAGAAAGAGATAAAGAGAAGGGAATTTCCCATAACAATTCTGTTGCCCATATTGGAATGATCCTGCTGATTAGAATTAGCGTGTGGAATTAGAGAAGGGTTGGCTAGAGATATAAAGATGCAAAAATCAAAAACTTGACAAGTGTAGACGATGGTGTGAAAAGAAGAATTTTTATTGAAGGCTAGTGAGAACTGAGAAGTGACACTGACTATAGTGACAGATTGTGGAGCAAAGACTACCCCAGATATTCAATGTCAACCAACTTTGGTTCATATTGTTATAAACTGGTGATAGGCAAAAATATAAATTGTCATTGTCATATGGAAAAAAAAATCTTTGTATACTTTCTCTGTTGCTGAAATCTCTCAAGTTCTGGGTAAGTTAATCCTAATTAATGTTCTATGGTTCTATGTAGTTGGAAATCCTTTTAAGTACATAAATAAAGCATTTAAAGCACCCAATGCATCATTTGATACATTAAATTGATCAATTGGCCAAAGTTAGGTACAGATAAGTGAGTACCTTTACTTAATTTATTTTTTATGGTTTAATTGAATGAATGTGGTTGTTTTTTTTTTTATGTGGCAATTGAATGACTTTGGTTGATAACCTGGGACATCATTGGGAAAATAACTAGAATTCCAATCACTAAAAAAAAAGGAAATCATTAACTGGTATCCCGGAAGTTGAAGAAAAACGTACTTATATTAAAATATAAATTTATTTAACATTTTTTAATAATTGAAAATATTTAATAAAATATGGAGAATGATCAAGTTAGTTCGTGAATAACTCTTGATAGAGTTATTCTTTGTACATATAGAATGTTATTAATTAAACTACTAAATGAAAAGTATTTATTGAGTAGAATAAATCTATAATAAATTAAATATATATTTGACACTTAATTAAATAAATTTGATTTAACACGTAATATACTTTTATAAGTAAAAATTAATTATAAAATAACATAATTTAATTGATGTAACTTTATTAACAACATACATTAAATTCATAGAAGAGAATCTATATTTCATCCTATAAAATAATCTTTGGGAAGGAGTGAACAACTTTAAAGATAACATAACTATAAATGTTCGATTTATTAATGTACATGATCATTAATCAATGTCTACATATTCAACAATTAAATTTATATGATTTAATCCCTAGGTAAGCTTATATAGCAACACTTATGAATAGATGAGTTATCTCTTGCTCCTTTTGTCTTAAAATAAGTGACATCCTAAGTTATATTTGACAGAAATCAAGAAAAGTTAATAAATAAATCAAAGAGAATAGTATTTTAAAAAACTAATCTTATTAAATAGATGAAAGAAAATAGTATTAATATTAGATTAAAAAATTAAAGTGATATTTATTAGGGGTATTGGTGGGAAAGAGCTATTAATGTTAATCTTAGGATAATTTTTCTCAACTATGACACTTATTTTGGAACAAAGGGAGTAATTGGTACTCTGTTTTCTTGGAAAATCTCATCTCCTGACTTCTAGCTAGGGATGTTTACGGATTGGATTAGATTGATTTTGAAGGAAAAATCATCTTATTCAATCACTTTGGTTTTCTTAATTCATCATCCAATCAATTTTGTCTAAAATTATAATCTGATCCAATCCAATTCAGAGCAAACTTCATGAATTTTTTAAAATTTACTCTATTTATTAATTAAAAGGATGTCATTTTTGTTTTTATTTATAAGACTCGAATTTAAAATTGTGTTTGTTCCTTTTTATAAAACTCAATTTATAATGTTCTTTGTGTTAATTATTTTTAGACTAAAAATATTTCTCATTAAAAGAAGAAAATATATTGACAAACCATTAAAAGAGATAGAAGCATTAATGATAATTATAGTTTAAAAAAATTATAAATTTAATCCAAATTTATTACTATCAACTAAATTAACCATTTTTCCTAATTTTAATAAATTTGGTAATTGAACCTTTTATATATAGAAATGGAGGGGTGTAAAAATATGATTCATATTCTTATTTATATATCCTTAACATTTTAAGGGAAGCATGGTCTTGTTAATGAGGTATAGAAGTGAACAGTGAGAAATGTGAAGCCATAATGATAATGGGACAGACCAACCCACTATATTAGCCACCGACATGTGTACATATAGAAGACGAAAAGGAAAGTGGAACTCATGTTTCCTGATTAATGTTTGACTCCTCCAGCAACGTGTCATCTACTGGCCAAAATTCAAATTCAAGTAGGACAAGTTTTAATACAAAGTCTCTCTATAGTCTACACTACTGTTTATTATGACGCGCCATCATTAATGCCATTTCAACTACAAATTAAATTCAACTTTTAAAGTTTCAAATACTCCGGAGTAATTTGTTATTTTATACTACTTAGTTAAGCTTTTGCATCATTTGTATTAAACACGTTATGATTTAACCTACTAAAATTGATCTAGTGGCGAAAGAATTGAGGTAAATGGACCAGGAGTTAAAGACGTATATTTGGATACGCATGATGATTTGTTTTGAGAAAATAATTATTTTTAATTTGCAGAGTCTTCTTTTCATAATTCATAATTTCATATTATTTCTCAAAAATTCATAATTTCGTATTTAATTTGATGTGATCAGTGAATATTTAATATTCTATTAACTTCAACTCATACTTATATTTTGAGTTTCTTATTTAAGATTCAACTAATTTTTTTCTCATTCAATTGGTCCATTTTGAAAGTAAAGTGATTGCTACTTTATATTCGGAAATCAAACCCCCAATCTTGGGTTAAGGAATCTAAATACCAAATCACTTATTCCAATAATTTTTTATAATTTTTATTCTTCTTATACACATAATAAGTATCGGTATTTATATGGATTTTATTTTATCATTTTCAACATAGATAAAATTATTCTATCTGTTTTTTTATATATAATTTTCGTTAATAGATGAAAGAAATTAAGTATAAATAAATCACTAATATTCAACTGGGTAAATTAATAGACCCATTTAACAAAACTCCCGTAATATTGCAATATTGACGATATTAATAGAAGCAGAAGGAGAACTATTTAATTGTAATATTGTTATATGATTGAAAATTATTGATTTTTATAGTAAATATTTTAAAGTCACATTTAAGGTAGTTTTTAATTAATATTCTAAAAAATTCACACTGATGTAAATCAAAATTAAAGTTTTCAATTTATACTGCAAGCTAAACTATATTGTTGCTAGTTGCTACTAACACGATACTTTTTATTTAATTGAAATTCCGCATAATTATTTAATTAAATATAGTAAAAAGTTAAAACATGTCCCATCTTGTCACAACTATCACTATCGATCAGTTGGATACGTGTTACTATCATATTTTAAACCCAATGTTAACGTATTATTTATTATAACTTGTGATATCTATCTTGATGTGTATAAATATTGTGATATCTGACCTTAAGGACGCATTTATTCGTGGTCAATTACATTACTCCCCTCTCTGTCCCAATTGACAATTTAGGAGGTTTATAATGACACATTCCGCGTTGTTTGACTTTGCGACTAGTATAAAGAAAAAAAATATTTATTGGTTGATAAATAAATAAATAAGAAAAACTCATAAAATAAACGTTTGCTAATAATGATGTTTTGTTGTTGATGCGATTTACATGGTGTTACAGCTATTTAATTAGCTTTCTCTTAAAGTTCGTTTTTCTACAACTTATGTTTATTCAATTACTTTCTGTAACTTTAGTTGAAGTTATCGTGTAATGTATTGGTATATAAATACACAAACTTGTAATATTCAAGTTAGTCTGAATGAATGTTCAACGATAAGTCCTAATTGCTATCCTTTCTTTTTTTTGAAAAAAATATAAATTATATTAATCCTAAAATGATATAATAATAAATAGGACATACCCCGCGGCTAGAAAAAATTAAAAACCTCCCTAATACAAGAAGACCTATATCAAGATGATAAAGTAAATACAACAGGTACACTTGTCTATACATAATTGTTATTATTTCTACCTTGAGTTCTTGCAGTATGGTGTCAAAGCTTGAATGTTTAAAGTTTTGCTATGTTAATATGAGCCATTAAATCTTGAGAATCTTTGAGCCCTTATTTTCTTCGTCCTGATAAGAATTTATGCTTGATAGTAGTCTCAACATCTCTCATCAGGGGCAATTATCATTCTTGGTCAAGAGCGATGATTCTTGTTTTGAAGTCAAAGAATAACATCTAGCTTATATAGATCGAACTCTTCGCAAACCTACAGCTAAGGGTCCACTTTTTGCATCATGGGACAGGTGCAATATTATGGTCCTATCATAGACTAATCAGGCCTTAAATTCATCAATTACAATTACAATGTGTACTCTGGATGGAATATGCTTTTGAGGTCTCGAAGGATCTCAAGGAAAGATATTATTAAAGACATGTGTTCAGAACTATTGAATTACGAGAAAAGATTGTTCACACTCAAACAAGAAAGGGGATTAGATTTTGATATGAATTTGAACTCTACCTCATTTGATTGTGTAGAATGGAATAAAAAAGAATGGAGAATAAATAATTAAATTAAAATAGTATAATAAAGGTTTAAAATTCACACAATCTTGAAAATTTCCTCTTCTTTTTTACCTATTTCATCTCAACCAAACCAAGGGTTAGTGTCTGTCCTATATAATTGAATCAAGTACCAAAAAGATTAAAAATTGACATTTTACACTAAATTAATCCTTGAAGTTATGAGTATTGTTCAACTTATTTCATAAAATTACCGAAATCAGTCACTCTAATCTCTAAATACTACCAAATGAGGCCCCTTATTGTTCAATTTCATATACTAACAGAAATTTTATATAAAGTAAGATCGGGTATTGAAAAAAATCACTACTGAATTTGATCATTAAAGAAGACAAAAAAAGTAACTAAATAATCCCTCGATATTATATATTTGAGATATTTCTATTACATAATTAGTCACTAAAAAAACACGTATCAACTTTGTAAGGCCCCTTATGTAATTAGGAAAACAATTACCATCAACAACATATAAATATCCAGGACTAGTGACGTAGTGCTGGAGGCAATTCTAATTTTAAATGGTCCTTCAGAAATTTCTTAAAGCTATCCTCTGTGCTTCCTCTATAGGGCAGAACCTTCAATGCAGAACAGAGAACAAAAACTTTAAATGGATGCAATAGCTTAAGAATTTCTGGGTCCCTATCATAATCCTGCAAAGAAGATATAATTAAGGGGTCGTGATTCCCGATACTAAAAAAAATATTTAACTAAATACATAGTTACATACACAAGAATACGAAAATGGGAAGTATGTCTACATACCTTTTCAGTCGTTACAACAATTGGTTTGGGAACAAACTTCCCATCTAGTTCTCCAAGTTTGGCTCTCATCATCTCAATATCCTGGATTAATTGAGAATATGGTATACTAGCATCTTAGTCAATGTAAAACTAAACCACATAAGAAAATCTTTAAATATGTTTTTTTGCCTATAAAATACATAAAATTCAGATTTGTCCCTGTAAAAATTTTCATCTATTTTTTGTGCCTGTGAAATTAAAGTGTACTATTTTTTGGCTGAGAATTAGGTTTCGGATGAATCCGAACTTGTGTCTGATGACTAGGCACATAAGTTGCATTACCCAACCATACACTGACACGTTTTAAACACTAGTGCCCTCTCTCTCTTCATCAGATCTATTTTTCTTTTCTTTTTTATTATCGTCATCCAACTCCTCCACCGCTCCTTCACCGTCGGCCAGTTCTCCACCGCCACCCTCTGTTGTCCCTCAATAACATCGTTTTTGTTCCTCCCTTGCGCTTCCCGAACAGCCATCATTGTAGTCTCTTGCTCCTTCGTCGTCGCCATTGCCGCCATGATCTTCCATGTGACTGCGAGATCTGCTTCGTCTCCGTCTCCGTCTCCGTCTTCGCAACATTGTGCTTGCAAGATTGATGGTTATGGTGAGGAAATTGATTGGAAGGAGGAGGGTTGGAGAGATGGGTCTGTGGTTGAAACGTTGAGGTTTTTGTTGATGGGAGGGGAATCTTTGATACTGGTGTAAAAGTGCAGATAGGGGAAAGTTAAAGAGGTAGTTGAATGGATGAACAAAGGGGTCAAAGCTGGTGCTAGTTGCTTTTAGGAGTGATCTCATGTTGAACAACATGGTGATTGAAATGTATCGGAATTGTAAAAGCATGATTGATGCACATAGGGTGTTCGATCATATGCCCAACAGGAATATGGATTATTGGCACTTGATGATGCACGACTTTGCAAATAACACCAATGGAGATGATGCCTTGAATAGTTTGAGCATATGAATGAGTTGAGTTTGATTTTAATTTGTTTTTTTTTTTATTGTTCTTGATCTAGATTGATTCTAATTTGTTGATTTTCCTGGAGGTGAGTGGTAAGGCGCTGTTAGAGAAAGGGCCAAAGGGGTTTCTTGCACTTTTTTATAATTTGTTTCCTGCAATTTGTGGCAATTTTTAACCCCAACAAATTGTGTTTTGATTTTTTCTAATGTAATTTGTGACAGTTTTAAACCACCAAAAAATTATATTTTAAAATTCAAATTGAAAATTATATTTTAAAATTCAAATTGAAAAATGCCACGTAGGTTTGGATTCGTCCAAACCTAACTCTAGACTAAAAAATTACATTTTAATTTTGCAAAAATGAAAGTACGGACAAAAAAAAATTGCAGGAACGAAAAAACAAACTTTGATGAAAAACATATTTTAGCCCATAAGAAAATTCAAAACAAATTAATAAATAGAAGTATGCAGGATTCAAATATGATCCTCAAGCAATTTTCTCACAAACACAAACTATTGTCAAGTTTAACAGCACAGCAGCAAAAAGAACGCATGACATGGTATTCATCGGTCAACAAATTAGTACTTTCAAATTCAGGAGAGAAAAATGTACCCTGACATGGAATATGTGATGATCACTGAAATCTATTCGATCAACATAAAGTGCTCCCATCTGCATCAAGTTATCTGCAGTTTAGAGTCCAGATAATAAACACAGACAAAAGGGGTTCGTGTGTGTCACTCATTATGTCTAGGACACCCATTTAACCGTTAATGTCTTTCAATTCCATAGAAAGTACTTTTCTAGTATATACTACTATAATATATAATATATTAAACACTAAACAGTTGTGACAAGAAGCTCACCCACCTAGTTAATCATTTTATTATTTATTGTTATTTTACTTATACTAGAATCCAATGTTAAGAAATTTCACAATTTTAGATAAAATGGTAGATAAGCCTAAACATGTTAAAAACAAGGCTTAATTACTAATTTGATCCCTAAATTATTTAAAATGGCTCAAGTTGGTCTCTAAATTTCCAAACACTCCAATTAGATCCTCTAATTTTTAAAAAGGCTTCAATCAAGCCCTTTTCGTCAAATTGAAACTGAAACCGTTAATGAAAACCGTCCTTATTCGTAAGTAAAAATTGCCAGAATTTAGTGGAAAGGACCCGATTGAAGCATTTTTAAAAATTAGAGGACCTAATTGGAGTGTTGAAATTTAGGGACCAAATTGAATCCATTTTTAATAATTTAGGGACCAAATTAGTAATTAAGCCTAAAAACAAAACAGGCAATGAATATGTTTGTGTCTAGATTGATCTCCAATAATTATCATCAAAATAAATTTCATTTAGTTAATGAAAGATTACTAAGGAGGAATACCTTCTGAATCTGCTTCACAAAAGGCTCTGCAGAACCAATAGCAGAAACACATAATATATTAGCTTCATGAAGAGCCGTCAATGGTATTTCGGCATTGATAGTTCCCACCTCAAATAAGTAAGTAGGATCCAATTTTGTTAAGAAAATAGGAACAGACTTTTTAATCCCTAGGACCATAGATTCAATATACTTGAGAGTATGCTCAGAAACCTGTTCACCCAAAGTACAATTTTCAGTAATATGCCATGTTTCTAAAACTCAGTAACATGTCACCTAAATGAGCAAACCCACACTGACGAAAGAAAAACTAGCCCAAAAAATTAACCAATTTTTTACTTGAAAAAGGAACAACAAATATTGTTTTAACATACCAAGTCTGCATGATGGATTACAACGGCATCTGCTCGACTAAGTGCAGTCAAAGGTTCCCTTAAAGGTCCACGCGGCAGCAGTTGAAGGTTACCCCAAAGAGTCAATCCATTAACCATTACAATATCCAAATCTCGCCACAAGCTCCAGTGCTACCTTACGTGCAAATAAATATGGTTTAGAACAAATACCATATCCAGGAAAAAAAATCTTAATTTCAAACATTTGTGTCACAAGCAGCAAAGCATTAGCTAATGAAATGAAAATGAACATAACTATTGGAGCAGATCTCAATAGGGGAACAAGGTGTTTTCAGGATCATGGATCGCCATTAAGAAGAAAATCATGGAATAGTATATCAACAAAGAAATAAAAAAAACAGGTGGAGAAGAGTTGCATTACCTGCATTGCATCATCAAGAACTACAACTCCAATTTTTTCTGAATCAACAGAATCCTGGACCTTCTCATCAAGGTACTGTTTCTCATGCCATGAACTCTTACCAATATCAACGTAGCCATATTTTTGGATCAAACGACTTGCAACAGCAGCTCGATTGGCACCAACACCAAACTTAGTTGGTGTCCCAAGTAAATGCCTCCGAAGCATGTTGACTTCATCCCCACCACCATAACCCTGCATGAAGAAGAAACACAATAAATCAAGCTAGGAAACTTAGCAAAATCAAAATGTTAAATGAACAGGCATTGATTGATTCAGTTTGAATTTGACATGAGGGTGCAATATCTGCAATAACTCAAAAGAGCAAGAAAAACCAAGAAAATCAATCATAAGTCATAACCAATTGTCATTGTTTTAACATGGAAGCAAATCCTAACGGTATCGCAAAACAATACACACTTCGGCCATTGTAACATTTACTTATTAACCAATTATCAAACTAAATTAAGCACTCATGCACTTGCATTCATAGCTATCAAAACCAGTTCGGACTAGCTGAGTAGCTGATCAAACCGATCTGACTAAGAATCAATGATATAACTGGTGGTTGGATTGGAAATGTTATGGAACCAGTGTGACTTGGTGTAATACAGACAATTTTTTTCTTACTGAACTGGTAATCTAACAGGTTTTCAAGTAACCTAATACATTATAAAAAAAATTGGGATTTTATACATTAAAAGGTTGTTTCAATTTAACAAGTAGTATTGAATTTGTGAATATGCAATTGTCTTAAATACTGGCTTTGCCATTGACAATTGTTCTGCCCGGCTCAAATAAAATTATCTCTCTTGGAAGATATTTATGGTCTCTAACAAAAAAAAAATACTAGTCATGAATTTTTTGAAAAAGTTTAAATATATGCTTTTTATGCTATTCAAGCTACGACTCACGTTTTGTCCAATGATTCCAACCTGTCTAGGTTCGATAAAATTGCTCATAGTAATCAACTAATACATAATCACAAAGGTACAAACAAATTTATTTTTATAGGCAAATGTTAATTTTTGCAAGCAAAGGGAATTGAACCCGCGATCTCTCCCCTCTTCCTTTCTCCCTTAACCATCCAACCAACCTTATATTCATCTAATCAAATTCATCATTGGTCAAACAAATCGTATGCTTTTTCAGCTCATTTTGGGAAGAACAGTCACTTGTCTTTCGAAATTTGAAGCAAGAAGAAACCGTGACAGCTAGAAAACAGGGGAAAGTAATAAAAAAAATAAAGAAAAAGGAAAGAATACCCTAGAAAGAACGAGGGGTGAAATTCCGTAATGACAAAAGCAGAGAGCGATGAACTCCACCATCGGCGTCTTCCCATTGCCTCCCCAACTCAAATTACCAACGCTGATCACCGGAACCGGCAACCTATACACACAAAAAATAGTTATAGTTGGTTAGGTAGTTAACTAAGGTTATGTTTGGATAAAAAAAAAGGGGAACGTATTTTAGGAATTGTCTGAAATTCTAAAAAATGTTAGTTAGTTAGTTACCGGTGGAGTTGAAAGAAGCGGCGTTGGTAAAGTGAGCAGCGAAGCGAGACAGCGAGTTTGTAGAGAGATGAGGCAATGGAGAGGAAAGGGACGAGAGAGCGGTGAAGAGGAGGAAGGTGAGAGAGTGTTTGAGCATAGGCTATCTCGTTTACCACTCTTCTCAACTTCTCCATCATCAACGTCTGTTGTTTTCTTCCTCTCCTTCTTTCTTGTCATTTTCATTTTTTGAGGACCTTTTTTGCCTCACCCTACCCTAACAGGATCATTTACAGATTCTAGGAGTGATCTTAAGGTGGAAAGTTCTAATGGATTATAATTTTAAAAGATTATTTTTGTATAAAAAAATTTCGTGAATTTTAAAAAATATACAAGAATGTAATGATTTTTAAAATTTTTAAAAAATATGTTTATGATTAGGATTTTGTAGTTCATATTTTATGATTAACAATAGGTTTATTTCTCTTTAATCATCAATCATATTATAATTGTATAAAATTTATACACTACAATGTCTCCAATCGTAAGATTACTTGTGGTCATTTTAATCCCATCAAACAAAAAATATTCAATAATTGTTTCAAATCTCATTTATATATTTATCCACTTATATATGAATTAATTTTTTTATTATATTCATACACACACACATATATATATATATATATATATATATATATATATATATATATATATGTGTGTATGTATAAGCACGTAATCAAGATGTTCCTGAATTCAAAAAATTGAAAAATCTCACATCACACATTCTAGGTTAACCATTGGTTGAAAGAATGAAAAAATCATGAATGTCTATCGCTTTCAATAAAAAAACAAAGATTATGTATAATGAAAAAAGAAAAATATGTCAATTTGCAAGAAAAGAAAGAAAGTCTCATAAAATCTTGAATCTTGGTGAGATTGTTTAATGTGTATTTTTTCATAAAAGTCTCATAAAATCCATTAAAATCCATCATAAAAAAGAATCCATTGAAATCTATATACTTTTGAATAACAAAAGACTTCTTCTAAGTTGTAAAAAATCATAAATAACAATCAACAAATTTTATTAAATTTTTAAAAAAATCCTAATAACCTTGATTGAATACAACAAGACATATTTTTATTATTGAAAAATCTTGATTGAATACATCCCCTTAAGGGGTGTTTGGTAGGGAAAAGTTTTTTCATGGTTGGATTCACGTTTTTTTATAGAAAAAATAAAATAAAATATGTCTGGTTCACCATAAAAAGTATTTAGATAATTTTTCTAGGAATTAAAAAATTATGATTTTTACTAGTTATTTTAATTAGGTTAAATTAATTTTTTAGATTTAATTTGATCCTTTAATTTTTTTCAGGTTCAATTTAATCTTCTAATTTTACAAATTGATTCAATTTGATGATTCAGTCTAAATGGTAATAAATCAAATTTTGTAATAGTTCAAAATGATCACCAAATAGTCTTAAACCACAACAAAATACATATTTTCCAAAAACAAAATCAATTTAAAAAATTGGAGGACAAAATTGAAAAAAAAAATAAAGGATCAAATCAAACTCAAAAAAAATAAAATTAGAAGATAAAATTGAACCTAAATAATAAATTAGAGAACCAAAAAATCAATTTAACTTTTTAATTATTCATCACATTAATAAGACTAATGTGGTATTTTTATTGTAATAAAAAAATTAATCCTAAAAAAGAAAAAATTTCACCTCTCCCATGGAAAGTTTTTCGGGGAAGAGAGGGTGTTTGTAGTCTAGCTTGTTTTAATTTTTGTTAAAAAAACCATCGAAATAGAATATAAAAATTATATGTTTTCAAGTTTGAAACTAACATCAAATTAGAACAGTTTTTGTGGTTTATTTTGGATCAATTTTGTAGTGTAAGAGTAAATTTAGAAAACTGATTTTAAAACTAAAAAATAAATCAACAAGAGCATTATAGCTAAAATAGATATTTTTTGTCTTGTGCCAAAGATGAGAGTCTCTTTCAACTCATTGAATCATTGTTATGCATGACTATGACTTCCACAAGAAAATTTTAATACATAATAAGAATTGAATACAAATCTTTGACTAAATAGATAATTTATCCACGTATAAATGTATCATAGCCTTGCTAAATTAGGTATTCTAAATTTCTAATTCATTAAGTTTCCCTAAATTCTCAGAATAATGTTATATAAACTTGAAGCAAGTTATACAAACAAAAATGGGGTCATTCTCTGGCATCAGTGACAATGAAACGATGACCTATGATTCCAGCCCTTATGCAATTAGAAGGGGTGGGGTAAGTTGAGCTTTTTGGCCATATAGTTTTCTTTTATGTGTGTAAGAGGATGGGGTACCCTTGTACCTTGTGCCTTTTGTTTTGGATGATAACAAAAGGAAATGTATACAACACTCCTTCAACACACCCAATGAAATTTAGTTTGAAAAATATAACAAATTTTAATTATCCAAAACTACATTTTCAAATAAAATTTTATTCTAAAACATACTGTTTAAAGTAACCAAATATAATTTTTAAACGATTTTATTCTCAAATATAATTTTAAAACACTAACCAAAAATCCAAACATGTCTTGAGTTTAAAAAGAAAAAAAAAAAGGCGCGTGACTTTACGCGACACCAAGAGAGACGCAGCTCAAAGTCGAAACTTGAAAGACAAAAAAGAACGAAATCCGGGCAGCAAGCAAAGCAACACGCAGGCCGTCCGGGCAACGGGCAGCACTAGGCGCCGTTTTCAGAGTTCAGACCCTTAAGACGAAAGAAAGAGCCATCATTCATTATTAGTATTAGGTACACCCCAATCATCCGAACCTCAGCTTCGCAAGTTCGGCTCCCAGGTTCGGAACCCGAGCCTCCGGTAGGACTCCAAAGCTGCGCCCCTCGAAAACCCCACTGAAAGAGATACGAAGCAAGGGGCAAGAGAGAGAAAACAAAACACAGCGCATTTCTAGAAAGAGAAAGAAAGAACCTATTCTAGAGAGAGAAAGAGCGGAGTCTGCACGCGCGCGCGATGGTTCAGATAGCGAGGAGGAAGAAGGGACGGCCGTCGAAGGCGGATCTGGCGCGCCGCTCCGGTGAGTCTCAATCCGATCCCCGGCGGAGCCTCCGGCGCCGGAGCGTGAGGTACAACATCATCGACTACGACGGAGATTACCTTGACGACGACGAGGAGGACGAGAGGAGGCGCGAAAAGAAGAAGCTCAAGCTCATGGCGAAGCTGAACCAAGACGTCGGAGAAGAAGAAGAGGAGGAAGAGCGGGAAGAAGAAGAAGAAGAAAATGAGACTGCACCGAACCACACTCGTGCCAAGTCGCGTGAGGAGCACGCGCCGGTAGAAGAATACGACGACGACGAAAAAGAACAAGAGGAAGAGAACGAAAACGAACAAGAGGAAGAGAACGAAGAAGACGAAGAAAGTGTGGTAATGCATTAGTGTCTCTCTGTGTGTAAGGTTTTAAATTGCGGCCAAAATTATAGTCACTGAGATTCTTCTTTGGTGTAATAAAACTTCTCTCTTTTCTCTCTCTCTCTAGATTTCTCTGTCTGTCTGTGTCGGGATCTAGAGAGAGATTAACTAACAAGTCAACTGTCAAAAACTAACATACACAGAATCTGATCTCTCTCTCTCTCTCTCTCTCTCTCTCTCTCTATATATATATATATATATATAGCTGTCTCTGTCTGTCTTCTTTGTGTCTCTATCACACTCTCTATTATATATGAGGGAAGTATTTGGCCTTTGGATGTTATTAATTGTGTTTGTTTCTCATGATGACAGGCAAAGGGCAGAAAAGTGGAATGGAAAGGGCTCCACTCTGTTTCTGCTTCAGGTTCGTGTGATTTTATTTGGGGTACTTGTTTTGTGGATAGTTTGAAAAGAAAAAAGTGATGACTGCTGAAAGGGTACTAGTGGTTGTGTTTCTGCATCGTCCTTTGTGTGTTTTCATCAATTTTTTTTTATACTGTTAGGAGCTCCAGTGATTCTTCAATCTGGGATTCCGTTGCCTGATAAGAGAACTCTGGAATTGATCCTTGACAAGCTTCAGAAGTAAGTGTTTCCGTTCCCCATTTTCCAGTGTTTCTTTGGGTTTGGTGTTTAACTGTTTGTGGTGATGAGCAAGAGGGTGAATGTTTTTGGGTGCTATTTTGTTTTCTGACTTGGGACTATTGTGGGGGTGTGGGTGATGGCAGGAAGGACACTTATGGTGTGTTTGCGGACCCTGTTGATCCAGAAGAGGTGCGTCGATTTTTCTTCCTGTGAGTTGGTAAATCTTGCTTTTGGAAGACACCCCTGAGTTGGAAGTTCAAATTCTGTTTTTGACATGCAGCTTCCTGATTATCATGATGTGATTGAGCATCCCATGGACTTTGCTACTGTGAGGAAGAAGTTGGGAAATGGATCTTATACTACCTTAGAACAATTTGAGGTATGCAAACTTGATATACTTTCGATGCTTAGACTTGAGATCTGAGACTCAAAATGTGGGTTGTTAGCAAGAGTCAGCCAAATGTAGTTAGTACTTAGCATGTAAAGAAAACAATTGGAATGGCTAATTTCTTGATTTATTCAGCATATTGTCAAGTTTCAACAGGTCTTTCTGTAGAATTACTTACACATGGTCATTGCATCATTTTATTAGGCAACTAAGTATGTGCTGCACAATTTAATTTCTTATTGGTTGATGCATCATCCCGTGTTTATTGTATTGTTAAATGAAGTCTGTCAGGATTTTGCTAACACGTGCTGAAAATGGCATATGCTACACATTAACTAAAGGATCTACAATTCTACATTTACCTAGAGGGTGGAGGAAAATCTTTTCATTTTGTGTTTGATTGTAACCCACTTGATTGTCATCGAATCATGATAGTCTAACACTCTAACTTGGTGTTAATATTACAGTTTAGCTCTTTGGAATGTTGAACTTTAAAACATTTTATCCTCATCATTTTATTTAGACTTTTTCTTGCAAAAAATGTTGTTTAATATAATTGATGAAACCATCTTCATATAATTATTGATTTTTTTTGTCTTTTGCCAGAATTCTAAAAAGCAAATGATATTTTGCGTATGATTTCTGTTTCTTCCTGTTCTTCATGGGTATTACTCTTGTGCGTATGCCTGGGAGGATATGATAGCTTAGATCTTGGGTTGGAAATCTTGATTTTCTAGGAAAACAGAGGCAGTGTCTCTGGGAATACCTACAGCAATCTTGATTTTTAGTTAAAAATGTAGTGGAAGATTTCCCTTATTAAAGATAGTTCCTGCTCATGAAGTACAAAAATTTGTACTGGGAAGAAATTGATTTTATTTTATTTTTTTTATAATTTGTTTGTCTCTCTGACTAGTGTGGTTTTTCTTTCTACTAACAACTTGTAGATGCTTTTAAAACAATTGCAGTTATGATGAATGATACCACTATTCAATAAATGTGAGAATGAACTTGCTTCTCTGCTAATAGATCCCTCTATTACATAAGTTCCAGAATATTGTTTCCTTTCTATCATTTTGTCTGTGCTGTGCATTAATTGTCTTCCTAATTGACTAAAAATTGGAAGACAAGATTTTACTATAATTATACTGACTTGTGAATTGTTAAATGCAGACTGATGTCTTTTTAATTTGCTCAAATGCAATGCAATACAATGCACCAGAGACTATATACCACAAACAGGTATAAAGCTCAATGCTTCCCTGCATTCCCTTTCCCTCCCAATAAATGTAACATCAATAATTGTTTTTATTGTGCTTACTGTGTGACCCCTATATTTGTCACAGGCACGATCAATACAAGAACTTGGACGGAAGAAGTTTGAGAAGTTAAGGATTGGCTTTGAACGCTCTCAGAATGAGCTGAAATCAGAACAAAAAGCAGGATCCAATTATTTGGTTAAGAAGCAACCAAAGAAGCCACTGGCACGTGCCTCACAAGAACCTGTTGGCTCTGATTTCTCCTCAGGGGCAACTCTTGCTACTATTGCAGATGTACAGCCAACTTCCCATCTGATGCAAGGTGGTAGATGTGAGAGGTCTGGCAATCTTGATGGTATTTTGGAGGCAAACGCTTTCTGGATTGATGCAAATCAAGAGAAATCTGAAGATGTTTTGTCAGGTATGTCAGTAATGAGGTCATGCTATTATCTTTCTCCCGTTACATTTGCCCTCATTATTCCTATACATACTGTTAAAGGAGGATACTTATGTCAAAATCTAGTTATTCCATTTTTTATTGTGTTACTATATTGTTTCAGGGAAAGGTCTTCTCTCTAAGTGGGGAAGGAAGTCCTTTGCGCTTGATGAAAGTCGTCGTGCATCTTATAATATGTCCAATCAACCAATTGTTAGATCAGATTCAATATTTATGACCTTTGAGAGTGAAATGAAGCATCTGGTTACTGTATGTATTAAAAGGACTGAATTTTTTTATTGTATAGTTGGCTTGCTTTTACTCATATTGTCAAAACATTAAACATTACAATTTGTGATTTTTGGATACAGGTAGGACTTCAAGCAGAATATTCCTATGCTAGGAGTTTGGCTCGTTTTAGTGCATCTTTGGGACCTATTGCTTGGAAAATTGCTTCCCACAGGATTCAACATGCACTGCCAACTGGATGTAAATTTGGTCGTGGTTGGGTTGGAGAGTATGAACCACTCCCAACCCCAATATTAATGGTTAATAATCGTGTCCAAAAAGAAACTAGTTTGGTTATGAAGTTGCATTCCACTACTGAATTACCAAAGGGTAACCAAAATTGTAAGAATGTGGAATCCAGCATCCTACATCCTGTAAATGGACAGAAGCTTGAGGGAAATCCTCCTTCAATACCTGACTTAGAAGGAAAACCTTTCTTTGGTTCTGCTGCAGTAAGGTTCAGTGCTCCTGTCAACATCCTTAATCAGGTGCAGAACGCCCAATCCAGGAAATTAGGCAAGTCTGAGAATAAGAAACAATTGGAGTTGAATTCTTTAACCTCAAGTAATCAGAATAATAATGATCTGGTTGCGAAGTTTACAAGTAATGCTCCTGCAGTAGAGTCCAAGCCCAGAGAGATGGGGCCAAGGAACATGTTTAAACATCCACATACTAATGGAGTTGTTAGTGGAGAGTTTCCTAATGGAAAAGTCACGAATACAAGTTTGATTAGACAGGTGACTGGTTCATCACCTGAAAGTACATCACATCAATCTAGCAGAGCTGCTCCTGCTGTTGTCCATGGGCAGGAGCAGGGTCTTAGTGACCCAGTTCAGTTGATGAGAATGTTTGCAGAAAGGGCTCAAAAGCAACACACTTCTTCCAATCATTCTCTTGTTGATACTCCGCCAGTGACACTATCAGGTCCATCTGGACAGAGAAATGACTCGGGCAATGCTTCAGCAGCAGCTGCCCATGCATGGATGTCTGTCGGGGCAGGAGGGTTTAAACAAGGACCCAACAATTCTAGTTCACCCAAAAATCATATATCTGCAGATTCTTTGTACAACTCAACAAGAGAATTGCATCAGCATATTTCAAGAATTCGGGGGGAGTTTCCCTCTGGTGGAATGCCTTTCCAACCATTTCAAGCAGGCGCTGTTTCACAGTTTCCCAACCGGCCTATGGTTTTCCCTCAGTTAGCATCTGCTGACCAATCTAGATTTCAAATGCAGCCCCCTTGGGGAGGTCTTAGTCCTCATAGCCAGTCAAGGCAGAAACAGGAAACGCTTCCACCTGACTTGAATATTGATTTTGAATCACCAGGGTCACCTGTTAAACAATCTCCTGGTGTCCTTGTTGACTCACAGCAACCAGACCTAGCTTTGCAACTATGATGAGGTATTGTTGTCATGGTATGGATATTTCCACTTGAATTGGACTGGTCATGAAATTTGGAGCTCCTGTAATCGAATGTTGAATTTTGATCCTTGAAGGTGTGCATAATAAATGTGAAAATGCCAAAGTCTACCCGGATTGGAATTTAGCACAAGGTAGTCCTGAGTCGAAATGACAGTGCTGGAGACTTCGGTGGATTTAACAGAAATAACTTCAGGACTTACCATAGTTTCCTGATGAGGATTACCGAATCCATGGACCATGTCTCTGTTAACCTAGGGTTGAAGTTGTAGAAAAAGTCGGCAAGTTGATTGATTATATTGGTAGCTGGTAAACTGCAAAATATTTTGTTGATGCCTTGTATGTATATTGTTTACAAATTTGATTAAATTTGGTTGCCTAGATATTTCATTCCATTGACGACTACTTGTGTCCGACCCCACCTAGTGGGATAAGGCGTTGTTGTTGTTGTTGACGACTACTTGTGTATCTGGATTGGTGGTAGGGCATCACTTCTTAATCATGCTATTCTATTTGAAACACTAGCCAATCATGAGGATATTTTTTTTTTTTTGGTAACTACATGAGGATTTACATGTAGGAATGGAAAGAGAAATATGCACATTTCTCTTTTTTCCCTTTTCCCCGTAGGATAGGCTTAGACACACTGAAGCAATTATAAATCACATGAAACCATAGGATAGGCTTTAAGGCATTTGGTGGCAGTTACCAACAAATTTGGACACTCTTTGGACGTACAAAATTGGTTCTGCTATGCAACTTTCTGATGTATTTAGATCTTTTTCATTTGTGTTTCTTCCGATCTGTCAAAAGCATGCCATCACTGTAAGTCAATTGGATCCTGAAGATTCAGGGCAGTAACAGAAGCTGTTTGAGAATGACGAAACCATGAAAGTTTATATCTCCAAGGTGGTGAAGAATTTGCTTGTTGATTTCCTTTGTTTGCTGCTTGCCCTCTGGCTGATTGTTATAAGCCACATTTACAAAACAGTTTGGCTCATTGAACTTGTTGGAAAGCAAATAATGGTCAACAATGGAGCAATTGAACTTGTAAGACAAAATCGGTTGCCAACTAAACATGTCACACTGGCGTGGTTGGATGAAGCCTAGAATTGAGGCAACTGTTTAGAAACTTGGTGATCCAAATTGACAGGGTGAGGGCTTTGAAATTATCAATGCTACATTAAAAAAGTTCTAACGTTATGTCATGGCATTCTCTTGGATTTGTAGTTCGATAGCACATGATGCTATTTTCTATATATACTCTATTTACCGAGACAAACACATTCATTGAATTTTACTTGTGAAATTTAAACATTAGAATGATGTAGTAGATATTAGATGATGAGAAAGAGGAAACACAGGAATAGTTTTCTGTTCAATAATGGTGAAACATATTTTTTTACCACCGAATTTGGAGAGATCGTGTTTTATTGTGGAAGACTCAGTTGTGTATTTGGAATTATAAGAGTATAATTCAGATTAAAAAAAAAATCGTTAGTGGAAGAGAAAAAGTTAGGGAGTCAAAGGTAGAATGTAATTACTAAAAACTAATAGGAAGAGTATATAATTAATCAAAGATTTGTGTATAAAAAACTTAATATAATTTTTTTTTGAAAATTTGAACATTGTTCTTTTTCCGTTGTAGGGGCAACATTGCTTTTCTTCTTCAAATGGGTTCTTCCTCTTCATTTTTAATTTTTTTAGTCCCAAATTAGAGTTTAGGGTTTGTGTTGTAACTTCAAATTTCTGCAATTAATTGGTTTTTTTTGCCCATATCATCTTATTTAGGATTTTGTATTGAGGGATATTTGGGTTTAGGGTGAAATAGGTGTAATTTTTTAAGGGATTCAAGGTCGATTTTGAAGTTCCAATCATGAAATCACATGGTTTTAGTTCGAGGAAGTAGAGGGAACCCATCGAGGGCTCGAGTCAAAAGGATTTTCATGAAATTCTGGAAGATTCAGGACTCCTTTCACTGACTGCAAAGAGTATGTTATTTTGCGTATTATTACAACAACTGACTACTTTGGAAGGAGATTCTAGGGTTGTCATAACTATATAATAAGGGAATTTTTTTCTTTATATTTTCCATATTCGAAGCTTTATGTTGGATGTTTTGGTTGTGATGAATTTATTTTATTATTTTGTTTTCATGTTAGAAAGGGTAGAAGAACAATGGTTGTAGTTTTTTTTATTGACATAACAAAGAAACTTTGCATGACACATTTGATTATTATGAGGCATAGGAGAAGAATTGTGATCCTCCAGAACAGTTTAACTTCTAGTAGGTAATGGCTGAAGATGGTTGTCATTGGGTGTGCTGCCATGTTAGGGATAATTGTGATTCTTGTGTTTATGTTGTTCAATTTACTAATGACATACAAAAGTACTTGAAGTAGGATGTGAGTCTTCATTTACAATGTAATTTGGCAATATTTTATCCTAATTAAAGTGAGTTTGGCTGGATTTACAATGTATTGGTTTACAATTTGACAATGTTTTGATTTACAATTCCATTCTTCTAGTGTTAGTATTGACAATACTATTTAGCATATTTTTGAAAACTTAATGGACCAAACTAAAACAATTTTGTATTCATATTTATATAATTACTCAATATGAAAAACAACACAATCAAATATCCCAAAGTAAACAAATAACAAATCACAACACAATCAAATACTTCAAAAATCCATTTTGTATTATGCTGTCAAAGAACAAAGCACCACTTCCAAAACAAAATATCAAAAGATAACCCTAAAAACCCTTCCTTTATTACACCATTAAGCAAACACAGACAATTCCAAACCTTGAATCAAAAAACTTAGCAATCATCACTAGTGACCACAAAATCTCATTTTGCACTACACACCCAATAAACCCAGCAGCCAAAACAAAAATAGAAAAAATAAAACACCACAAAAAGACGTATCTTTATTGATGACATCAATCTAAGTCTCCTCATACAAATCCTTAATTTTCCCCCACTTTTTTCTCATGTTAGGATATCTTTCAAAACGATGTTGTTTTGATTGTTACTTCAGCATCCCACTCAATGAGTACCAAACATGTCACACAATTTTGTTTTAAAATGAAATGTATCATAATTAAACAATTATGAAACATAAATGAACAAAAAATAACATTAAGTCTAATTATTATTAGGTACACCCCTGCTCACACGAGCCTCAGCTTTGCAAGTTCAGCGCCCAGGTTCGGGACCCGAGGCTCCGGTAAGATTCCAAAGCTGCGCCCCTCGAAAACCCCACTGAAAGAGATACGAAAAGGGGCAAGAGAGAGAAAACAAAACACAGCGCATTTGTAGAGAGAGAAAGAAGGAACCGATTCTAGAGAGAGAAAGAGCGGAGGACGCACACACGCGCGATGGTTCAGATCGCGAGGAGGAAGAAGGGACGGCCGTCGAAGGCGGATCTGGCTCGTCGCTCCGGCGAGTCTCAATCCGATCCCCGGCGGAGCCTCCGGCGCCGGAGCGTGAGGTACAACATCATCGATTACGACGGAGATTACCTTGACGACGACGACGAGGACGAGAGGAGGCGCGAGAAGAAGAAGCTCAAGCTCATGGCGAAGTTGAACCAGGACGGCGGAGAAGAAGAAGAAGAGGAAGAGCGGGAAGAAGAAGAAAACGAAACTGCACCGCACCACACTCGTGCCGAGTCGCGTGAGGAGCACGCGCCGGTAGAAGAATACGACGACGACGAAAAAGAACAAGAGGAAGAGAACGAAAACGAACAAGAGGAAGAGAACGAAGAAGACGAAGAAAGTGTGGTAATGCATTAGTGTCTCTCTGTGTGTAAGGTTTTAAATTGTGGCCAAAATTATAGTCACTGAGATTCTTCTTTGGTGTAATAAAACTTCTCTTTTTTCTCTCTCTCTAGATTTCTCTGTCTGTCTGTGTCGGGATCTAGAGAGAGATTAACTAACAAGTCAACTGTCAAAAACTAACATACACAGAATCTGATCTCTCTCTCTCTCTCTCTCTCTCTCTCTCTCTATATATATATATATATATATATATATATATATATATATATATCTGTCTCTGTCTGTCCTGTTTGTGTCTCTATCACACTCTCTATTATATATGACTGAAGTATTTGGCCTTTGGAAACAATTAATTGTGTGTGCGTGCGTGTGTTTGTTTCTAATGATGACAGGTAAAGGGCAGAAAAGTGGAATCGAAAGGGCTCCACTCTGTTTCTGCTTCAGGTTCGTGTGATTTTAATTGGGGTACTTTGTTTTGAGGTTTAGGGCGTGATATTTTTTTAGTTTTTTTTATATTATATATGGATATGGATAATTTGAAAAGGAAAAAGTGATGACTGCTGAAAGGGTACTAGTGGTTGTGTTTCTGCATGGTCCTTTGTGTGTTTTCATCAATTTGCCTTTTTTGTTTTTAACTGTTAGGAGCTCCAGTGATTCTTCAATCTGGAATTCCGTTGCCTGATAAGAGGACTCTGGAATTGATCCTTGACAAGCTTCAGAAGTACGTGTTTCCGTTTTCCTTTTTTCAATGTTTCTTTGGGTTTGGAGTTTAACTGTTTATGGTGATGAGCAAGAGGGTGAATGTTTTTGTGTGCTATTTTGTTTTCTGACTTGGGACTATTGTGGGGGTGTGGATGATGGCAGGAAGGACACTTATGGTGTGTTTGCGGACCCTGTTGATCCAGAAGAGGTGTGTCGATTTTTCTTCCTGTGAGTTGGTAAATCTTGCTTTTGGAAGACACCCCTGAGTTGGAAGTTCAAATTCTGTTTTGACATGCAGCTTCCTGATTATCACGATGTGATCGAGCATCCCATGGACTTTGCCACTGTGAGGAAGAACTTGGCAAATGGATCTTATACCACCTTAGAGCAATTTGAGGTATGCAAAATTTGTCTCAGCTGGTCATGATTGGAGGAGTTTTTTTTTTTTTTTTGAGATTTTATTTGTTTTGCAATTTGGTACTGAATTTGGTTGTTGATTGCGCTCTTCTACTGAGATATTACTTGTATGTGTTTGAACTTGATATACTTACGATGCTCTGACTTGAGAGCTGAGACTCAAATTTAGGCATAACATAACCTGCTTTGCTTTTCTGTGATGGATTCAGCAAGGATGACTGTTGTCAATGATGTATCAAACTATCGGCAAAAAAATGTGGTTGTTAGCAAGAGTCAGCCTCATGTAGTTAGTACTAAGCATGAATGAAGATATTTGGAATGACTAATTTCTTGATTTATTCAGCATATTGTCATGTTTCAACAGTTCTTTCTGTAGTATTACTTACAAATGGTCATTGCATCATTTTATTAGGCAACTAACTATGCTGCATATTTTAATTTCTTATTGGTTGATGCATCATCCCATGTTTATTGTATTATTAAATGAAGTCTGTCAGGATTTTGCCAAGTACATGCTGAAAATGGCACATTCTACGTTGCAACTATAAAGGATCTACATTAACCAAGAGCGTGGAAGAAAATCTTTTCATTTGTGTTTGATTGTAACCTGCTTGATTGGCATTGAATTGTGATAGTCTAACACTCTAACTTGGTGTTAAAATTACAGTTTAGCTCTTAGGAATGTGGAACCTTAAAACATTTTATTGCAAAAAATGTTGTTTGATTTGATCATGCTTAAAAAATGTCTATTTAATATTGTCAATGACACCATCTTCATCTAATTATTGATTTATTCATCTATGCCTCCCATTTAGATATCATTTGTGAGTAGTCTAAAAAGCAACTGGTATTTTGCATATGGTTTCTGTTTCTTCCTGTTCTTCATGGGTGTTACCCAGGTGCTAATGCCTGGAATGATATGATGGATTAGATCTTGGGTTGGAAATCTTGATTTTCTGGGTAAACAGAGGTAGTGTCTCTGGCAATACCTATGGCAATATTGATTTTTAATTAGATTTATTAAAAACTCTAGTTGAAGATTTCCCTGATAAAAGATGGTTCTTGCTTCACAAAGTACTATAATTTGTATTGGGGTGAAATTGATTTTTTTTATAATTTATTTTTCTCTCTGACTAGTATGGTTTTTCTTTGTATTGGGGAGATGCTTTTTAAACAATTGCAGTTATTATGATGAATGATATTCAAGAAATGTGAGAATGAACTTGCTACTCTGCTATTTTTTGTGCATCTCCAGGACCTATTGCTTGGAATATTGTTTCCTTTCTATCATCTTAACTGTTCATTAGTCTTCTTGAGTAAAAATTGGATGACCAGATTTGATGATAATTACTCTGACCTGTGAATGAAATTGTTGAATGCAGAGTGATGTATTTTTAATTTGCTCAAATGCAATGCAATACAATGCACCGGAGACTATATACCACAAACAGGTATAAAGCTCAATGCTTCCCTGTGTTACCCTCCCAACAATTGTGAAATCAATAATTGTTTTATACTTTTATTGTGCTTACTGTGTAACCCCTATATTTTTCACAGGCGCGATCAATACAAGAACTTGGACGGAAGAAATTTGAGAAGTTAAGGATTGGCTTTGAGCACTCTGAGATTGAACTGAAATCTGAACAAAAAGCAGGATCCAATTATTTGGTTAAGAAGCAACCAAAGAAGCCATTGGCACGTGCCTCACAAGAACCTGTTGGCTCTGATTTCTCCTCAGGGGCAACTCTTGCTACTATTACAGATGTACAGCCAACTTCCCATCTGATGCAAGGTGGTAGATGTGAGAGGTCTGGCAATCTTGATGGTATTTTGGAGGCAAATGCTTTCTGGATTGATGCAAATCAAGAGAAAGCTGAAGATGTTTTGTTAGGTATGTCAGTAATGAGATCATGCTATTATCTTTCTCCCGTTACATTTGCCCTCATTATTCCTATACATACTGTTAAAGGAGGATACTTATGTCAAAATCTAGTTGTTCCATTTTTTATTGTGTTGCTATATTGTTTCAGGGAAAGGTCTTCTCTCTAAGTGGGGAAGGAAGTCCTTTGCGCTTGATGAAAGTCGTCGTGCATCTTACAATATGTCCAATCAACCAATTGTTAAACCAGATTCAATATTTATGACCTTTGAGAGAGGAATGAAGCATCTGGTTACTGTATGTATCAAAAGGACTGAATTTTTTTCTTGTATAGTTGGCTTGCTTTTACTCACATTTTCAACATAAAACATTACAATTTGTAATTTTTGGATACAGGTTGGACTTCATGCAGAATATTCCTATGCTAGGAGTTTGGCCCGTTTTAGTGCATCTCTAGGACCTATTGCTTGGAAAATTGCTTCCCACAGGATTCAACACGCACTGCCAGCTGGATGTAAATTTGGTCGTGGTTGGGTTGGAGAGTATGAACCGCTTTCTACCCCAATATTAATGGTTAATAATCGTGTCCAAAAAGAAAATAGTTTGGTTATGAAGTTGCATTCCACTACTGAATTACCAAAGGGTAACCAAAATTGTAAGAATGTGGAATCCAGCATCATGCATCCTGTAAATGGACAGATGCTTGAGGGAAAACGTCCTTCAATGCCTGATTTCAAAGGAAAACCTTTATTTGGTTCTGCTGGAGTAAGGCTCAGTGCTCCTGTCAACATCCTCAATCAGGAGCAGAACGCCCAATCCAGGAAATTAGGCAAGTGTGAGAATAAGGGTTTGAAACAATTGGAGTTGAATTCTTTAACCTCAAGTAATCAGAATAATAATGGTCTGGTTGCAAAGTTTACAAGTAATGCTTCTACAGCTAATGCTCCTGCAGTAGAGTCCAAGCCCAGAGAGATGGTGCCAAGGAACATGTTCAAACAGCCCGATACTAATGGAGTTATTAGTGGAGAGTTGCCTAATGGAAAAGTCACGAATACAAGTTTGAATAGACAGGTGACTGGTTCATCATCACCTGAAAGTACATCGAATCAATCAAGAAGAGCTGCTCCTGGTGCTGTCCATGGGCAGGAGCAGGGTCTTAGCGACCCAGGTCAGTTGATGAGAATGTTCGCAGAAAGGGCTCAAAAGCAACACACTTCCAATCATTCGCATGTTGATACTCCGCCAGTGACACTATCAGGTCCATCTGGACAGAGAAATGACTCAGGCAATGCTTCAGCAACAGCTGCCCATGCATGGATGTCTGTTGGGGCAGGAGGGTTTAAACAAGGACCTGACAATTCTAGTTCACCCAAAAATCAGATATCTGCAGATTCTTTGTACAACTCAACAAGAGAGTTGCATCAGCAGATTTCAAAAATTCAGGGGGAGTTTCCCCCTGGTGAAATACCTTTCCAACCATTTCAAGCAGTTGCTCCTCAACCTATTCACACAGGCGCTGTTTCACAGTTTCCCAACCGGCCTATGGTTTTCCCTCAGTTAGAATCTGCTGACCAAGCTAGCTTTCAAATGAGAATGTTTGCAGAAAGGGCTCAAAAGCAACACACTTCTTCCAATCATTCCCTTGTTGATACTCTGCCAGTGACATTATCAGGTCCATCTGAACAGAGAAATGACTCGGGCAATGCTTCAGCAACAGCTGCCCATGCATGGATGTCTGTTGGGGCTGGAGGGTTTAAACAAGGACCCGATAATTCTAGTTCACCCAAAAATAAGATATCTGTAGAATCTTTGTACAACTCAACAAGAGAGTTGCATCAGCATATTTCAAGAATTCGGGGGGAGTTTCCCTCTGGTGGAATGCCTTTCCAACCATTTCAAGCAGTTGCTCCTCAACCTATTCAGACAGGCACTGTTTCCCAGTTTCCCAACCGGCCTATGGTTTTCCCTCAGTTAGCATCTGCTGATCAATCTAGATTTCAAATGCAGCCCCCTTGGCGAGGTCTTAGTCCTCGTAGCCAGTCAAGGCAGAAACAGGAAACCCTTCCACCTGACTTGAATATTGATTTTGAATCACCAGGGTCACCTGTAAAACAATCTTCTGGTGTCCTTGTTGACTCACAGCAACCAGACCTAGCTTTGCAACTGTGATGAGGCATTGCTGTCTTGGTATGGGTGTTTCCACTTGAATTGGACTGGTCATGGAATTTGCAGCTCCTGTAATTGAATGTTGAATTTTGATCCTTGAAGACTTGCATAATAAATGTGAAAATGCCAAAATTTACCGAGATTGGAATTTTGCACAAGGTAGTCCTGAGTCGAAATCAGTGCCGGAGACTTCTGTGGATTTAACAGAAATAACTTCATGATTCACCATAATTTCCTGATGAGGATTACCGAGTCCATGCACCATGTCTCTGTTAACCTAGGGTTGGAGTTGTAGAAAAAGTCTGCAAGTTGATTGATTATATTGGTTGCAGGAAAATTGCAAAATATATTGTTGATGCCTTGTATGTATATTGTTCACAAATTGATTAAATTTGGTTGCCTAGATATTTCGTTCCATTGATGACTACTTATGTATCTGAATTGGTGGTAGGGCATCACTTATTATTTTGTACATGAGATTAACATGTTACTAATGGAAAGTGATTGCTTGCGTCTTTTTCTTTATTTAACTCTGTTTTGTACAAAAGTTCCAGGCCTATAAAGCAAAGATTTTTTCTCCTTGATAAGGTATTTTTTGAAAGGTTAGCAAAATATATTATTGAGCCATGTTAATTTAACATATGGCACCCATAAAGTTTTTCTTCTCTTTGAAACACTAGCCAATTATTCTTTTCTGCCATTCTTAATCACCTGTTCACAATCATGAGGATGCCTTTTTTGGTAACTACATAAGGATGTACATGTTGGAATTGAAAGAGAAAAATGCCCATTTCTCTTTTTCCCCTTTCCCCAAAGGATAGGCTTAGACACGCTGAAGCAATTATAAATCACATGAAACCATAGGATAGGCTTTAAGGTATTTGATGGAAGCTACAAACAAATTTGGACACTCTTAGGACATGCAAAATTGGTTGTGCTTTGCAGCTTTCTGTTGGATTTAGATTCTTTTCGTCTGTGTTTCTTCTGATCCGTCAAAAACATGCCATCACTGTAAGTCAATTGTATCCTGAAGATTCAGGGCAGAAACAGAAGCTGTTTCAGAATGACAAAACCATGAAATTTTCTAGCTCCAAGGTGAAGAAGAATTTGCTTGTTGATTTCCTTTGTTTGCTGCTTGCCCTCTGGTTGATTATTATAAGCCACATTTTGCAAAACAATGTGGCTCATTGAACTTGTTGGAATGCAAAATAATGTCACACTGGTGTGGTTGCACGAAGCCTAGAATTGAGGCAACTCTTTAGAAACTTGGTGATCCAAATTGACAGGGTGAGGGCCACAAGATTCTTGAAATCATCTTATGCTCCTATAACATATTGCTCCTAGACTCCAACCAGTGGGATCAATGCCACGTTAAAAAAGTTCTAACGTTATGTCATGGCATTCTCTTGTATTTGTAATTCGGTAGCACGTGATGCTATTTTCTATATATATTCCATTAATTATTACTTCTAGTCCTTTTTATTGGGAATCGTTTGAAAAAAAATGTCATCTTTTTTATAAGATCCTTTCTAAATTGTTTAATGTATATTTTTTTTTTATAAAAATATCCTTGAGTGCAAATGGATTAATTAATTAATTAGGTGAAAGATAATTTTGAAAAAAATTACACAAAATGTTAATAAATTGAATATAAATTAAATTTCATAATTCTTTGTCAACCATTTAAAGGAATTTTATATGCTATAAAGTACGTAGTATTTACTAATAAATTGTTGGTTTGGATAGAATTGAGCTCAAATTCTTTAAGTAAGATTTTAAAGTTGAGTCTTATGGATGAAAAAAAATGTGATTAGAAGAAAATTAATATTTTACACTATTAATAGAATTAAAAAACAGTTCACTTAGTATTTGATAAAAAAAATTAGATATCCTTGTTAGTTTTTCAAGTCTTACCTTAAATGAATGTAGAAATGGGAAACATATAGAGCAAGGACTTTTATTTATTTTATAACAATAATTTATTAATAAATAAAATCTATTGAAGTTTCGAATTTTCTTATTTCAATTTTCATATTCTTCATAAAACAGTGTTATTTATACAATAATTTTTTTAACAATTCTTACACATTCACTTTTTTTCTCATTTAATTTATTGTATACTTTTCTCCTAATCAAGTGATCAAAGGGTACAAATCCCTGGTGTATGGAGAAAATTAGATTGAAAGAGACGCAACAGCTTTAAGTCTTGATGAACGATTGGAGATACTCCTTGCAATCAGATGCATAAAACAAGTATTCTTTTCTCTTTTCTTTTCTTATCTCGTATATAATAACTTGTAAAATATTGAGGTATACATTTTTGCTGCGTGGGAAAGAATCACTTGCTTTTGTCAATCAGTCAAGACAAAATCATTAAGGAACATATTGAATATTCAATAATAAACTATTTATGAATAAAAGTCATAGAATGAAGCAAGAAATTAATAGGCACAATATACCCAAAACAAAATTTTATTTTGCACAAGAAGTATTAGCCGGTTATTATCAAATATTCATCCAGAATCTTTCTCAGCTGTGTCCTACATAGACATGAGAATATATTCTAAGTAATCAAGGAGATATATGAGTGGAACAAAAAATTCTTTCTCCGATCTCCTTAGGGTGTGTTTATTTAGAGGAGAAAAAATTTAATTAAAATAAAATGCAAGAAATGCAAGTCTCATAAAATAAAATACAAAATTTCTTTAATGTATTATTTCTCTCTTTCATACCAAACACAACCTTAAAGATTTTACCATAAAACCAAAAGTAACTTGCACACAATCAAACAGCATACATATGACATATAGTTCTAACTTGCATAACACCATCTTTTCTAATGCTTGTTGCTCTTGGATTTTTTGGCTTTGTACTTCTTCCTATCTCTGAGCATGCAAACATCACCATGGCATATAAACTCTTTGGATTCTGAGGACTCAGAGAAACAGCAACAGCGAAAGAAAGACAAAGCCATGGACTGATCAAGCTTGAAGCCACGTACAAGAAAGAAAGAATAACAAAGTGGCTTTGCTTATTTATTTGCATTCGTGATGGTGCTATAATATACTATAATATGAAGTCATGAACACACATTTTTGTGATGTAGTGGGTGACAAGTAGCATATGAAAAAGCATTAAAATAATGGTCAAAGATTGCACAATCTGTCAGTGTCAGCAATGAAAACACGTCTTGTTGCTTTGTTGACAACTTGTCAGGGACAAGAGTAGTTGCCACGTAACGCAGTTGGACTACTGGCATGGTAGCTGAATGTCAAATGAAGGAGTAAATAAATAAAATAACCACTTTGTTCCTTGAAGACAGTGGATCCATGCTGTTACATTAATCTGTGAACCAAAGAAAATTCACAAAAAAAGTTCTTGAAAATATAATTCCTCACTTACATTAGTTTAAGTGTTTAACACGTGTGATTTGAGTGATAATATCATTGTTGCAAAAATAAAAAGATTTAAATATGTTTGAAGTTGATGATAAATGTTGAATCTAACTCTAATAATTTTTTTTTGCTGCTTTGGATATTGATATTGAAAAAGAATAAAAAAATAGAACCATTCATTCTAATTGGAGAATTATAAAAGCTCCAATATTTTTTTCTTCTACAGATTAGAGGTAAACGTTGAGTGTCTGCGTTACATATATATTTTAATTTGATGCACATGATAAAACGTACACAGACAGTCTCAACAGGTAACATTTAATATTTCAAACCTTTTCTATCTTAACATTTTCATAATGCCATAATCTATTTCATTTCGGATTATACTTCCACACACAAAAGCATGAAATTAATTTATTTGTCATTATTAACGCCACTCTTTGAGTTTACCATTTTTATATTGTTTCAAAATTGCTAAATCCTCAGTTCAGTAATTCAAGTGATCAATTTCACCGAAAAAAAAAGTCATTCAAGTGATCAAGACAATTTAATTATGAATCTATTCCATAATGTAGTCTGCAGTGATCGGTTCCTTTTTTTTTTTTTTTTATTTCTTCTCCTACCTGCTGAATTTAATAGGATAAAAGTAGTGGATTAATTTCCAATCTATTCCATTGCTTGACTTTTTTTTTACGATAATAGCAATAAAGAAAACAATTTACATAGGGTAGAGTTGCATGGTCCTCGTTTTTGCTTTGAATTATTGAGAAGGATTGAAGAGCTAAAGAGAAAAAATGAAGCCTTAAAAAGATATTGACCACTGGTCAGCTAAAGTTGTTTTATAAAGATGAGGCAGGAATATCAACTTTTTTTTTTATAATGAAACATAATGTTAAATAAAAATAAATATTATCATAAAAAGAAGTGGACAGCCAATGAAGTTCTTTATGGATAAATCAATAAAGATGAACTCATTGAATAATTTCTATAGAGGAAAGCATATACAATGATATATTTGTTGATTCCTCTCTGGGTTTTGATACAGCCCCCCATGTTTTGGTTGAAGAGTATGTCTAAAGCATGTTAGTGATCAGTCACTTGTGCTTTTGTTTGTTGTCTCTTATTTTCTATCATTTATGTGTTCATAACAAAAGTTGAGACTGTTCTAATGATCTGAATGATGGATGTGTGTGAGAGGCAGAGTCCCATTGAGTTTGCAATAATTTTCAGTTTTCTGTTAAAAGCAAAATATAAAAAAAAAATCATTATTGTTTCACTTTACTCTTTTTAATTGCTTACTTGAAAAGCATGCCTTTGATAATATGGTGACAAGCAAAGTTTGGCTATATATTCCATTTCATCTACTGTTTTATTTTGAATACTTTTAATTTAATTAATTATTAAAAGGATGTAGCTTTTTCTATTGTTCTTTGGTTGTGCTACATGGCTGACATGGAATCATATCATGATTTTGGGCCAATCACATGCTTCACGCCATGTTTCTTGTTCAGATTATTCTCTCCTACAGCATCTTCAGCCACCAGAAACTACCAAATGCTAAGTATTAAAAAATGCATGACTCTTCCACTTTAACAAGGTAACTAATTAATAATTTGTGATACTCCTAATTTGACATTAGTTTTAAGTAAGAGATTATGTCATGATAGACGGTCATATCATGTCAGAAAGTGAGGTTAGGCTTTGATCTAATCCTATAAAACCGGCTTATAAGATAAGGATTGCTCCTCACTTATATAATTTATTTTGACACTATCTTTATTAGATATGAGACTTCAACATGTCCCATTTTTTCCTCATGGCTATCCGTTACGTGAAAATTTCAAGTGGTCACACCTAAATAGAGAGGTGTGTTGAAAATCTCACATGACGGGTAGTCATGAGGAAAGAATGAGGTATGTTGAAGTCTCACATCTAATGAAGTTAGTGTCGAGATAAACTATATTAGTGGGGAGTAATCCTTACCTTACAAGTCAGTTTTGTAGGAATGAGTTAAAACCCAAACCCATTTTTTGACATGGTATCAGAATTTATTCTAAATAAATCCTTATGTTTGTCAAGCTCTAGAGAGAAATTTTAAGCGTGAAAAGAAATATGATCGAATTTAGATAGATGGGTGTGTTGAAAGTCTCAGATCCAATAAATAAATAAATAAAAAAATTGAATCATTCATTCAAATTGAGATATATATAATGCCCAATTTCCTTCCCCCAATCTGCACACTAGAGGTAAACTTTGAGTGCCACCGATACATGTTTTGATTTGATGGGTATGAAATTATCTTTCTTCAGCAGTTCGAATATCTAGAAAATAGAGTGACAAAAACATACATAGACAGTCTCAATTGCGTCTCAGCCAGGTAATTAACAGTTATTAAACATATTTCTAACATTTTCTATCTTAAATTATCATACTGCCATAATCTATTTCATTTCGGATTATACTTCCACGCAAAATGTATTTTCATGAATTAGAAATATGGCTTAATTATTAATTTTTTTAAGCAGAAAAAATTAAACTAAGAACTTTTTTCTTTCTTTCTCTTTTCTCCTTTTTTCTTTTATCACCAAATCCACCTTATAATTATAATTCGATTAGAAACATGACTTAACCCTTTCTACTGCACACATCCTTTTCTCCTCACATTCTCATCTTGTTCTTTATATTTGGTTCATGAAAATACCATTGGTGTGGTGGTGGCTTTGTCTATGGATCAAGGAGAGGATTTTCAAGTCAAAAAGCTTCATATTTCTTTACAAAGTTCACTCCTTTCTTTAGATCTACAAGGGTAAGGGATGCTTGTCTTGTTTTTATTTTCCACCAAATATTAATATGTTTAAATGATATGTTTGTTTTGATTGGATAAATGTTCTTGCTTGATGAGTCATTGAGCCTTGTCAAGCATTTTCTCTGTTCACACAAAACATGCTATTTCATTATTTCAATCATATCTCAATATTATACAAAATGACTTTTGAAAAGGTAATTATAAATCTAGAAACTAATTAAAATTCTTTAGATTTATTTTTAGACACCAATTCCATTTAAAAATGTTAAGTTTTGACCTCTCAAATCTAGTTACAAAATGAACCTACTACTATCAGTGAATTTTTTCCGTCATTAGGGGGTTATTTCGGTGATTTTTCTTTTTCTACAAAACTTTGAAAACCAAGCATAAGTTTGAAAAGTAGACTCTATAAGTTTTTTATTTTTTTATTTGGTAGATCCTTTTATTAAAAATAAAAACCATTTGTTTCTTTTTTATGCAGCAGGAAAAAAAACCCTTTGTCTGAGTGGGTAAGTTTGAAAAGTAGACTCTATAAGTTTTCTTTTTGTTTTATGGGAAAATAGGCCAAAATAATAATAAATTCTGTGAGGAACACCAATAATGTATAGAACACAAAATAAAAATTAAAGAAAACAGACACAATTTGTTTAATATGAAAAAGTTTTCAATGCAAGATAAAAATTACATATCGTCCAGACCAAAAAAATAAAATAACTTTATTATAATCAATGAAGATATAAAAGAACCTTCAACAAGTGCACTAAAACGTGCTACAAAGAAGCAAAATCAAAACAGACCTTCAATTTATATAATAGAGACAAGAAAATAAAATCTCAAAATATAGAGCAGAGAATACGACACACTTAACAAAATCCAGACAATTTGAAATATCACATGTGTAGCACCTTTTGCCCAAAAGTCCGATCCAACAAAATTCCGACAATTTGAAATATCACATGTATAGAACCTTTTGCCCAAAAGTCTGATCAAACAGGAAACGAATATGTAGTTATAATCTAAAGAATGTCCTTTGGGTATACAAAAATCATAATGATTTTCTCTCTCTTTCAAATTTGTAACTATTTTTTTCCTCTTAAATAAATCTTTCCTATTATATCTCGTTCTCTAATCTGATCTTTTTCTACTTAAATAAAAGACACATACAAATTTTTCATTTAGACTTTTACTCCATATAAGGAGAGAGATAAAAAACCCAAACACTTTTCTGTCTCCTTGTGTTACTTAAGAAGCTAATAAAAGAACCACTGCTTCAGCTTTCTCTGAGTGGAGTTTCATTTGAAGTAAAAAAACCAGACATATCAACATCTATATATATGGAAATTTTCTCGCTTTTATTCGAAAGGATTAATCTGCTAAGACACAATCAAGGCTTACACGGAAGGGCTTCGATCACCGAGCGGGATAAGTCAAGATATGTGGATACCACTATGTGGATATCACAGAGGCAGATGACTTGCCGGTAAGAATTTAGTTTTTTTTTTAATCATGTTATTAATATAAAATATTTATTGATGTTACTGATATTTATTCAGTTAAAAATCGGATTGATCATTATAATTTTTTTTATTTTAATCTATTTTTTTATTGACAAAATTTGAATCTAAAATCTTATTCAAAAAAATTAAATATAATAATACTTAGACGAACAACTTATAATGAGAATTTGCCCCCTTACATTCATGAATGGGTAATTAAATTAATTTAGGGACAGAATTTTATTCTCTAATTCTAATGAAGTCATTAAATTTTATCAACAATTCTTAAAAAAAACTATATTTAAATGCTTCCTTCACTAATTTTAATTTTCATAACATATTAAGCTTTATATGATTTTAAATTATATTGAGTATAATTATTAATCTATGCGATCTGAAAAGACACATAATTTGTTCATAGCATACTCCTATAACTGAAGAATGATGTTCCAATGTTTTTGCGTGGCTATATACGAATTTCAAATAGAATAACATTCCTTGAATGCAAACACCAATATATTATTTAAAAAAAGACAACTTATTAATTTATAGAGACAAATTACAACCACCATGTATTTATATACGTATTTATTTCGATTTATTTGTTATTTTAAATTTTAAGATAATATTAATTATTGTTTTCTTGATTGTAGCAAAACAATATTATTTTTTTGATTATGCTCATATAAAAAGAGAGGTAGAAATAATCTACAAGATGTCAAATTAATAAATGAGAGAAATAAATATTAAGAAACTATACCTAATTTATCTACTATCTACTGAATCACGATGATGGTGAAGTATGTAAATTTGTGTATAATATGTATAATTTTTTTAACCCTTAGATTAATCTTTGATATACCACATAAGCCCTATATATCCTTCCTCCTCCTACTCTTGATCCCTTGTGAATTACCTCGACCCAGACAGAAGCTGGTGTAATCAATACTTCCACGTCTAGTACTATGAAAGTATGAATCCGCATCCAAACATGCAGTATATTTGGGTGATGCTTGTGTATGTTCAACCTAAATTCTAGGAAGCAATTCTTTTGTAATTTTTGCATTAATTGAACGTATTTTTAGAGGTAGAGGAATGAGTTTGCAAACATAGCTTTATATGTGCAAGCAGTCTCAGAATCGTCATATTTCATTTATGAAATTGAAACTAGGGAGAAGAATCAGGTCATTCATATGGATGAAGCTCATTATTTTTCTTCTGATAGGAAATTTGGTTTTTCCATGAAGAATAATGAGGCATATTCTTCAGGTTTTTCGGTGTTTTCCGGTTCCTTATTTCTGGCCATGGGAGAGGGATGTATATGGAAAACAAATTTAATAATAAGCTTTGGAGAAATGAATTAAAATTAAGAGATGGAAGAGTCTCGTCCAATTTGTTGGCGACTTTTAAGAACAAAACCCTGATGCCAATATCTTTTAATAAAAAAAAGTACATTTTATTTTCTAGTTAATGTCCTGAATACACTTATAATTCTTTAATTTTTTATTTTATTTTTCTCTTGATTTTTTCTCTTTCCTTAATCCTTAAACTTTGTTTAGAACATTTAATCCCAAGAAGAATTGTCTTATATATGTTGACGAATTACCTTGGATGGCACAGGTAACATCCACTCTACTTGAAGATGTCAAAGAAGTCACCAACTGCAATTGAACTTCCAGAAATAAACAAAATACATCTTGAAGACTTACCCAATCAAAAAATATAAAACTTTTTGGGGTAATTTGATTATATATTTAATAAAATGTTTGTTTTATTCTAATTACATTTTACTTTTGTCAATGTTTCAGGTCAAGGAAAAGGATTTGATGAAGATTTAATTAAGTTGATATCAGATGCTGTAAGTATCCCAGTTATTGCAAGTAGCGGTGCTGGTGCTCCTCAACACTTCTCTGAGGTGTTCTATAAAACAAATGAAACAGTAGCACTTGCTGCCGGCATTTTTCACAGGGAAAGCGGTATTGCTTCTGTTTTGGTAATTTCTTAATGCTGATGGGAATGATTTTGATTTGTTAACTATGTTATGTTACGGATCAATTATTCTATTGATTCATTTTCATTTATTATTATCATGTGTGTGTTTGGATAGTTCTGAAGCAAAAATTTCTATGATTTGGATTTTTTAGAGCTTCTTTGAGAAGATACTGTTTCTTTTCTTGAAAGTACCAAAACTTTACTTTTTTAATAACTTGTCTAATTATCTTAAATTTTTTAGGAAATTTTCGGTTTTAGAAAACCCTTTGTCTTTAAAAAATACCACAAACGAATATGGGATCATTTGGTTTGAGAAAATGTTTTTTATTTTCAGTTTTTGCTTTCACTTTGAATTATAAAAATGCTATTTTATTTTCATTTTGTTTTGTTGATTTTAAAAGTTTGTACGGTAAACAGTAAAAATAACTTATTATTTCCTGTTTTCACTATTTTCTATACAATTTTTTTTTTTAATGAGCAAAGTGAAAGCAAGGTGACATTTCAAAAAATGAAAACAAAACGCTTCCCCAAACCAAACGGATATTTCTGGAGTAATCAATAGCATATTTAGAATGTACTTAAGCTGATTTTGATTGATGTTATTCAGGCAGTGAAATCGAGTTTTCTATTAATTGCAAGTGCCTATTCAGTCGGTAAAAGAGCATTTGTTGAAGGAAGGCATAGAAGTTGGAATTTGATCATGAGCATTTAAGTGGTAAAATTTTGAGATGCACTTCATAATAAGCAGCACTATCACTCCGACCATTTGTTAGTACAAAATTGTTTCATGTGTCACCTGTATGGTATAGTGTGTAATATTTCTTGTGGGTTTGATATTGGTTATATATATATATATTTAACATGACGAGATACAATTATTGAAGATATTTTTAAAGATAAATGTTTAATTTTGTCAAGAAAAATAATAAAATTATTGTATGTTCTGATGTCACATACTCACATGTTTATGATTCTGGCCAATATATACAAATCAGTCAAAGATTTTCAATTTATGAAAAGAATTAATAAAATTCTGGTGTCACATAGATATTAGTTTGGCTTAGGACTACCCAAACGTAATAATTTCATACTATATGCAAAAGGACAAGTTGATGCAGTATATAGGTACTTGTGGTATTCTCTTCCAATCAAAATTATAATTTATTTCAATAATGAACATAATAAAAGTTTGCAATAAAACTTTTAATATTAAAAGTTAACATAGATTATCAAACTAAAACTCTAATTCTGATTAAAGTGCAATACCAAAAATGTGAAATTATATACAAGTTTTGGGGACAAACGAACCTTTAGGATAATCTTTTTTTAAATTATTTAAGAACTCGTAAAGTAGAAAATGAAAAAAAAGTCAAAATGATTTTAGTTCCTTTCTGAATATTTTAGTTCCTTTCTTCCTAAGTTTTGTCCATTGTAAAATTCTACAAAAGTAAGCAAAATATTTACATCCATCGGCAAAGAAACATCTTAGAAAAGTTTTTTTTTAAAGATGCTCAGAATTACATGTATTTCCAAAAGTGACATTTTTTTTTTCTATTGGTAAATTACAATGAAAATCTCATTGGGTACGCTCCTGCAACTTGCTCCTCACTAATTCTTTTATTTGTTTAATTACATTAACAGATCTGCAATAAGACAATCTCATTGACTATGCCCGTGCAACTTGCTCAATAATTGAACACTAATGAATGACCTAAGGAAAGTGAAAGTCTTCCTCTTGAAAGACACACTTTACTTTCTTCTCATCTCACTCTCAACACATAACAATAGCAGAAACTAGATCTATACTAAGATGCAGAAATTGCAAGAAATTGCAGTGTCCTTGGCTGTTGATTATTTGCTTCCACCCATAAAGAAAGCAGTGAATTCAGTCATGGAGGTTCCAAAAGATGCTGCAGACATGAACGACAAACTTGATGGGATTCAAGCCATGATTCATGATGCGGACAAGATGGCAGCAGCTGAAGAAGGCAACTCACGTGATGGTCTCAAAGCAAAGGTGAAGCAGCTGGTGGAAACATCTTTTTGCATGGAAGATATCGTTGATGAATACATTATCCATGAGGAAAGGCAGCTTGCTGATGATCCTGGATGTGCATCTTTACCTTGTAAGGCTGTTGATTTCGTCAAAACTACGGCCTCTCGTCTTCAATTTGCATACATGAACCAGGACGTGAAATCAGAATTTCATGGGATCAAGGAGGGGAACAAAAGTGAGGATTGCTCCCAAATTCAATCTTCTGGAGGAAACCAAAACATCACCTTCGACAACCTTCGAATGGCTCCTCTGTTTCTTAAGGAGGCTGAGGTTGTGGGCTTTGACAGCCCTAGAGACACATTGGAAAGATGGTTGAAAGAGGGGCGGGAAAAGCTCACTGTTGTCTCTGTGGTAGGAATGGGAGGAAGTGGAAAAACTACTCTTGCCAAGAAAGTTTTTGACAAAGTCCAGACACACTTCACTCGCCATGTCTGGATCACAGTGTCTCAGTCATATACCATAGAAGGATTGCTGCTCAAGTTTCTGGAAGCAGAAAAAGGAAAGGATTCTTCGCAGAGTGTTTATTCTACAATGGATAAAGCATCGTTGATACATGAGGTGAGAAATCACTTGAGCTGCAATAGGTATGTTGTCGTGTTTGATGACGTGTGGAATGAAAATTTTTGGGAGGAAATGAAATTTGCTTTAGTTGATGTTGAAAATGGAAGTAGGATAATAATCACAACCAGGCACCGTGAGGTTGCAGAGTCTTGTAGGACATCTTCTCTTGTTCAAGTGCATGAGTTGCAACCTTTAACTGATGACAAATCTTTCGAATTGTTTTGTAAAACAGCATTTAGATCTGAATTAGATGGGCATTGTCCACACAATCTTAAGGGCATATCAACTGAAATTGTTAAAAAGTGTGAAGGTTTACCACTAGCTATTGTGGCCACTGGTGGCCTTTTATCTCGCAAAAGTAGAGATGCACGCGAATGGCAAAGATTTAGTGAGAATCTAAGTTCAGAATTAGGAAAGCATCCCAAATTAACTCCCGTGACAAAGATTTTGGGTTTAAGTTATTATGATTTGCCTTACCATCTCAAACCATGCTTCTTGTATTTCGGAATATATCCGGAAGATTATGAAGTTGAGTGCGGGAGATTGATTCTACAATGGGTAGCTGAGGGGTTTGTCAAATCTGATGAAGCGGCACAAACTTTAGAAGAAGTGGCAGAAAAATATTTGAATGAGTTGATCCAAAGAAGTTTGGTTCAAGTATCTTCATTTACATGGTCTGGCAAAATTAAAAGGTGTCGTGTTCATGACGTAGTACGTGAAATGATCCGCGAGAAGAATCAAGATTTAAGCTTTTGCCATTCTGCTAGTGAGCGTGGGAACTTGTCCAGAAGTGGGATGATTCGTCGCCTAACAATAGCATCTGGTTCCAACAATTTGACGGGAAGTGTTGAAAGCTCGAACATTCGATCACTTCATGTTTTCAGTGATGAAGAATTGTCAGAATCCTTGGTAAAGAGTATGCCTACAAAGTACAGGCTATTAAGGGTGCTTCAATTTGCAGGTGCTCCAATGGACGATTTTCCGCGCATCGAAAGTTTGGGGGACTTATCATTTTTGAGGTACTTAAGCTTCAGAAGGTCAAGCATAGTCCATCTTCCAAAATTAATTGGTGAGCTGCACAACCTTGAAACATTGGATCTAAGAGAAACTTATGTGCGTGTGATGCCAAGGGAGATCTACAAGCTTAAAAAGTTAAGACACCTTCTGAGAGATTTTGAAGGGTTTGAAATGGATGGTGGCATTGGAGATCTAACATCCCTACAAACACTACGTAGAGTGAACATCAGCCATAATACAGAAGAAGTAGTAAAAGGGTTGGAAAAACTTACACAATTAAGGGTGTTGGGCTTGACACAAGTTGAGCCAAGATTCAAAAGTTTTCTGTGCTCCTTGATAAACAAGATGCAACACCTGGAGAAGTTATATATTACTGCAAGAGATGGTAGTACCTATGGGATGATGGATTTGCATTTTGATGTATTTGCACCTGTACTTCAGAAGGTTCGTCTTATGGGGCGGTTAAAGAAGTTCCCAAACTGGGTTGCCAAGCTCCAAAATCTTGTTACGTTGTCCTTGTCATTCACCGAGTTGACACATGATCCATTGCCACTACTTAAAGATCTACCAAATTTGACGCACCTTAGTATACTCCTTCATGCATACATTAGTGAAGTTTTGCAGTTTCCAAACAGGGGGTTTCCAAACCTAAAGCAAATACTACTGGCAGATTTGTTTCCATTGAAATCCATCGTAATTGAAGATGGAGCATTGCCTTCTCTCGAAAAGCTCAAGTTATTCAGGATTCGCGAACTGACAGAGGTGCCTCGTGGTATTGACAAGTTACCAAAGCTTAAGGTTTTCCATTGTTTTGGTATGTCAGATGAATTTAAAGAAAACTTTAATCTCAACAGAGGACAACGTCGTCAATGGATAATAGAAAGATACTGGGAATGAAAAAAGTCCGTCTTTCAAAGTGAGTGTTTTGTTATTCTTATGCTGAATATAAATGTTATTGCAATTGTCAACTCTTTACCCTATCTTTAAATGAAATTTTATTAAGTGGATTTTTTAAGTTTTTTTTTTCTCACAATATTTTTTGTGATCTTCAGGATTTTGTTATTGTCAAAAATTTATATAAAATTTTACTTCAATGTAAGAAATTTATTTTTATAATTTTTTTATTTCACTAAATTATGATATTGTTTGGTGTTGTCATCCATGTATCATATAAATACCATATTTTATTTTTAAGAAACAATTTCTTGTAAAAAATATAAATTTTATTTTTAAAAAATTTATTCTGTTATATAAATTTATTCCCTAAAAAAGAAGAAACAACAAGAAACGATTTCTTCACCTAAAGAACTCTTCAAGAAATTTTCATTCAAAATCATATTAGCTTTTAACATATAAGTTTAATTTATTTGATTCCTAAAGTATTTTGTATGTTTTGGCTTCTCATACCCTCTCTTTAATTTGGAGTATACGCATTTTATTTTTTTTTTGTTTATTCTGCATGTTCCTTTTCAAGATTACTCATAATATAAGTGTTTTTGAATTGGTAGGCTCTGGGATTTAAGTGTCACGGACGGCCTTGGAATTCAGCATTGTACCTTCAAGTCTCCAAATAAACAGAATATGTGGACCTATCTTAATTTCTTTAGCAAAGTGATAAAATTAACTTCTGAATTAATGGTAGTGATGTAAGACATTTGGCTTTTTGATTCAATGCCTTCTTAGATACATCATGTTTGCACCATGTTATGAGAATTCCTCTTTCAATGAATAAGGTCTTACCATACATTGAAATTTGTTTTCTATTTGTGAATGAGGAGAAAAACAATTTGTCACTGTATAACTTCTGGATGAGAAGAATTTTTTTTTTATATATAATTTTGGTAAAATTTCCTTTGCTAGTGTTTTCTCGTGGATGCTTCCATTTACTACACTAAAATCATTGTAACAAAATTAACAATGCAACATTTTCCTAAAGCGACTATGATATAGATATTGTTTCCAATTCCAGAATGTCGATCATTTTATTCTATAAAGATACCTTTTTGGTTATATTCAATTTCTGCAAGGAATAACACTCTCTAGTCTTTACCAATCATTTAATGATTAATAACTCATTCTACAAATACTTTTACCAATTTTGAATTACGGTCACTTTTTTATTCTCTTATTTTCAAGTAAATCCTCATTGTAAAAGTCTAACCAGTAATCACCTAAGTTGAAGAGAATTGCAAGCCTTTTAGTTTGGAGTGTCATGGATACAATTTTGGTCCATTGTTTTAAGCACTTCGAAGACAATAGATGGAATGTTGACCCTTTTCTGTAAAAAATCATATTAAATTATATATGTAAATTGTCAATAAAACTAAAATTTTCACAAATGGTTAAAACTATTATGAAAAGTAAAAAAAAAAAAGGAAACTTGAAATGAAAGCATTACTATAAGCTTTATTTACCTGGAAAAATTAATAACAAGAAAATTATGATTTTTGTAACTGTATATCATTGTATATAGTTGAACAATTAAATTTAATTTTTCACAAAATGTATGCATACCAAGGTAATTACCAGTGAAAGTATCATCTTTATTATATTTTTCATTAATTAAGGATATACATATTAGTTAATTCAGAATATATCTTCCCTATCATTGACGAAGAAGGGTCAAGGAAAAATAACTTTTCAAAAAAGCATTTTTTTTGTCAAGAGGTTTTTTTTTCTTTTTAGAAAAGGTATTTGAAATTAAATATTAAACAACTGCCATATAATAATAATAATAATAATAATAATAATAATAATAATAATAATAATAATAATAAGTAGACTAGTAGAAGTAGTATTAGTATTATTAAATGTAATTAATATGATTATCATACTTTTTTAGTTGTCCGAAGAAAAAAATTCTATAAATTTAATTTAAGTTGTAATTTGAGCTTTAAGCTAAGCTTACATGGGTCTTTTCTTACATTTCTTTAAAATTAGTGTTAGCCTCTTGGAATAAACTCAAAAATAGAGATGTCATTATTCATTTAATAGACAAACTTGAATAAATTGAAGAGTTGCTCTTGTTAAAGTGTGAGTAGACCATTGCCCCCTCTTTTTGGTTCTCATCTAAGGTTTCAATACCTTTGTTGTGAATTCCTATTTAACTTATCACTTTCTAAGAGTGTAGCGCCTTCTTTCCCCTTTTTTTCTATCTGTTCATCTTTTCTATTTTTTGTTGTTATTTCAGTTCTCTTGTTCATTATGTTGTCATAATATTAATTTTCGTTTGAAGTAGTTTCGCATTATTTTCTTCTGTTACATTGCTTCTTATTTTATTTCTATAATTCTTGACATGTTGGCCCTTAATTTGTATGTTCCTATATCAATACCTTGTCCAATTGTGCTTCAACCTTCCTCCGAATCCCTTACTGCACATTATCATACAAAACCAAAACACATCCTCCAACTTTTTCTCCATTTTTGAAATATTTTTCTCATCAATTCAAATCCAAAAGTTGTCCAAAAATATACATAAAATAATGTTGAGATACAAGTGTGAGGGAAAATTCCACATCGAATAGAAGTGAAAAGGTTGAACACCATATAAGTGAGGAGAAGATCATAAACTTGAGCCTTAACAAATAATATATCTTACTATTTGTCATTCTCCATTTTTTTTTCATATACACTCACATGCTAAGTCTTGTCTCTTGTCAATCTTGATCCTCTTGCTTAATTTCCATCTCCTCACTCTCAATGTTGTTGACCCCTCATCCTCACCACCACTCTTTCCCTCTGTATAATTTTCTCTCTCATCTCTTTACTCTTTTTTTTTTCTTCTAAAAATCACATTGTAAATTATTTTATGATTTTAGGTTAATATTATTTGTGTTTTTAATTATGTATGAAATATTTATAATATAATCAATATTCAAAATTTTAAATAGAACCGAATTGCATGAGTTTCAATGTCTATTTAATTCAAAATTGTTCAGAGTGAAATAGCGAAACTTATTCGGTGGCTAGTTGATACATTTAATCATGTCAGCAACCCAAACATATTCGGTCCCTGATTCAAATAAACAAATGTCTGTCTCAAAATCAATCGCTATAATATTTAGAATTCAATTTCAAAATTTAAACCACCTTGTGCTATAATTTCGGTCGCAGATATGGTCGCTATCTTGAACATATGATGAATTGCATCAGTTGCTAAAGCAGTCGCTGTTTGTCATCAATGTCTCAGTCGCTACTTCGCATTTTTCTACGTATAAAATAAAAATATTTTTCAAAAATTACTTAACTAATAATGAAATATACAGGACCAAAATTGCTTAGCTAATAAAGAAATTGTACTTGAAGTCCATTATTATGTCATTCAAAGACATAAGCTGTGGGTATCTAAATGAAACGACAAGTAAATATATATGTATTGAAAGTTATATTATTGATACTATTATTATAAGTAAAAATAAACTTTTTTAACACATGAATTTAACAAATGATTTTTTACAAACTAACTATAGAAAAATACTTACATTATAAAGATAAAATATTTAAACATAAGAAAAAAATATCAAACTAATATTTATTTAAGCCATTGAGTGATTTACTCAAAAGTACACATACAAATTTAAAACAACCTTTTTGTTCCTGATCATCAATTTCTAGACGGCTCACACAATATTTCATATGGTAACACCTTACTCAACTATCTCATTGGTTAGAATTTTTCACCGGTCAAAATCTTCCGTAAGTAATCCTTTTCGAGACCTCGACAATCTGCTTCTGTTGCTTTCAAGATTAATTATTGTCCCCACAAATCAACACGAGAATTTTCAACCTATTTTATCCTCACTTACACACTTTCTAAATTTTTTTTTTTGGAAGTCACACATCTCATTACTATTTCAAATCAAACACATTCAATTTTGGAGTTTTTAAGTGATAAACTACCAAAAAATAGATGTATCTTCTTGATATAGATTATATCAATTAATTCCTTTAAATCATTCTTAACTTTATAATTTCATACCTATATAGTTGCTGGATTCCTCTCTTTTTAGTGTGATTCATCTTCGGAATGTTACTGTGTAGATATCACATAGAGAACAATGACCACTCGTTTAAAAAAATGATAATATTGTTAATATTGACAATTAATTCTTGGAGTAATTAATTGGAGGATTAATAAAAGAGCAATGAAACTTAAACAAAAATAACTAATAATATTATGTGGATGTTGTCCTACACAATTAATTATATGTTAAGTTATCAAGATATACACAATCAAAAAGAGTTGTGTTTTTTATTTGAGCAAAATGAAACGCAAAGTACATTGAAAATTTAGTCTACAACAAAATGCTAACTAAATTACTTCAGTAAAATAAAACATTTATATATATTTATTTTTCAATCATAATCTCATTAATAAATATTGACAATTGATATTATTTATCTTAACAAAATACACACATTATTTTAAGAATATTATTTACAAGAAATCGTATATAAAAAACTACAAATTAATACAAGTTTTATTTCTTAACATATTTTTTTTATAAATTTAAATTACATTTTTTAATAAATTCAAATGAGAATTCGTAAAACTCACGGGTATTGTATTTAGCTAGAGCAGAAAGAATGAATCGTGTCTATCAACTTGTGTCGAATTGAGCTGATAAAATATTGATTCGAATAAAATCATACTTATTTAGGCCAACCCATCATGCTGGAGTAAAAAATCATGGGTCTAAATTCAAACGGACATATAATTTTGACCCAATATTTTTTTAAAAAAAATATAAATTTAGTCTAAAAAAAGTAAAATAAATGACCCAATTTGAAACAGTCCAATAGGCCATCAACCATCAACCCTCACTGGACTTCTAAAAATAAGGTTTATATAGAATATGGACTAATTCAACTCAGTTCGTTTTTCACACTCTGAACCCACAGATCTATTTTGTGAGCTTTATATCTAGTTAAAGCATGCTTCTTTGGTTTCTTAGTCTAAGGAACGATTTCTTTCGAGTTCTTCGACGTTGGAGCAAAGAGACGTGGTAGAATTGATTTCTTCAACGTACACAAAAAAACCATTATTTTCATAGAATTTGTACTCTCCAACCACAAGAACAACAAAGTGATGAAGCAAAGGAAGAAGGTGAATAGTTCCAATAAACCAGATTAAATAGATGAAGCAAACGCAGAGATGAAATTTCACAAAAAAATTACATTTTTTCCAAACAGATCAAATCACTCAATGCAATCTCATCTCAGAATAAAATACAAATCAAATTAAAGAGTACCTACCATGACCGTGAACAAAGTATGAATAGTAACCATGACTCCAACGATGTCGTTTCGACCAACTTCGAACATCGTGGATTGCGCATGCCGGTATCATGGGTTGGGTGGCAAGGCAGTGGGTGGCGTTGCACGTGACTGAAGTTGGGGTCTAGGTTGGGTGGTGGTGCGATGAGGGAACACGACGATGTTGGAGGACGGAGTGAGCTCTGGCTCGATGAGAAGTTTAAGGAAAGTGAAGAGATGGTGGGGTGGGGTGGCATTAAAAGTTTGAGAAGGAGTGGGAGGGGAAGGTTTCGGAGAAAAAAGAGACTAGAGAGAGGTCGATGCCGGTATGTCCAGGTTCCGAAAAAAAAAAGCTTTTTGAAGGAATAAAAGAAAACAGTAGTGCAAAAGGATATGAACCCTTTTATCACAATTTTTTTTTAAAATTGTGGATATTACTGTTGTCAATGAGGATATTACCGTTCTAAGACTATTTTTTTTTTTAATTCGTTACATACTCTTTCCTATAAATTTGAGTCTTGTTAATGGAGTTTTGCTCACAATATTTTTGTTCCTATTTTTTTTTTCTTGTTCCTATCAAGCTTCAATCTTTTTTATTTTTTCTAAAATGGATCTCAATCAATTTTTTTAATTGATATTTAAAATTTTCTTTAATTATTCATATTTATTATTTATATATATATAAACTAAAAAATGAATTAGTTATTTTATTTGAATAATAATTAAGTTCTAATAAGAATATATATAAATATGTAGATTTTTTTAAAATTTCTTTCTATTTCTTAGCATTGGATTAAAATTTATGTATAATTTTTTTAGAAATAACATGACAGATGAACCATAAAAAGTATTACAAGAACCACAAAGTATTTTAGGCATGAGGTGTGCCAAAATCTTTCTATAATTAAAGCATTCCAACTCAGCTCATGCCACCTTAAAACCAACCCAGTACTATTCTGTGTAGTAAACTCAAAAGTAGTCACAACGCATGCCACATGTTTCACATGCAAATGCAAATTAAAGTTCTTCATCACCCAAGTGTTGTGTGATGGATTTGCTATTTTGAGCACCAACCCGTGTTGCCCAAAATGCTTGTCCCTTCTGTTCAATTTCCACAATGTCCTTTTGTAGCAGCAAATATCTGAGTTGTTATGAGCTTACATAACAGGTAGGACTTAGGAGGAACCATTGGCTCTTGGAGTTATTCGGAACCGCAAATTTAGCAACCACTCCACCACTCTTCGCTGCCATAGTTCGACCACCCCCCGTCGCAGCCACCACCACCACCGTCATAAATTACTTCCTAGTTACTACACGGTAACAATTTTTTTTATGGTATAGTTTATTTGGAACTCAGGAATAATTAACCTGTGCATCAAGGAGTTTGATACACACACCCCATCTTAACGTGTATATGCATAGAGTATTATTATCTACCACGTACGTGGACAAAAAAATTAAGCAATTGGCCTATGGGGAGAAAATTTTAGCAAGAGGGGAGAAGTTGATCAAGTAATTTCTCTAATTGCCACCATTAAGATTTTGGAAGGAGAGTTGGAGTTTGATGGAGGGTATGGCAAACATTAGTGATGATGCAAGCAATGGTGAAAATGGATTCCTGGCAATGTTTGGTGGCGATGAAAGTGGTGGTGGTGGCAGTGGCGGTGTCGGTAGCGGTGGTGATCAGGGTGGTGGTAATGTGGAGGATGTGGCTCTGAAGAAGGGTCCTTGGACAACTGCAGAGGATGTTATCCTCATGGATTATGTGGCAAAATGGTGAAGGGAATTGGAATGCAGTTCAGAGGAACACAGGGTTGAATAGATGTGGCAAGAGTTGTAGGCTTAGATGGGCTAACCATTTGAGGCCCAATTTGAAGAAGGGTGCATTCTCACCTGAGGAAGAGAAGCTCATTGTTGATCTTCATGCACAGTTTGGGAACAAATGGGCCAGAATGGCTGCTTTGGTATGCATTTCCAGAAAGCAATTTTTTTAATGAATATATAGTATCTACAAATATATCTAAATTAATCAAAAACTCGAGATACAATAAAATTATGAATTATTTATTGACATGTTATGTTAAAGGTTTAACATGTTTGTTAGTGCATGGGAACCTGGTGAAATTTAATATTAGTCTTTCAGAAGAAAAAAAAAAACTTTGTTAATTTTGATTCTGGTAATTTAATTGCCATTTACTAATAATGTGACATCTATTTAGATATGTCTTGTTAAAGTGATGGCTGGTGTAACATGTTTAATGTTAGACATGTCATATTAAAGTGATGGCTGGTAATAACATGTTTAAATATTAGACCTGTCATATTAAAGTGATCCTTAATGTAACTTGATTAAATATACTCTTTCATTTACCTGACATGTTATGGTCAAATTATGTTTCTGTCTCTTTCATTTGGTTTAACATCTGTTGAGAAAAAAGATATGCATATAAGTTGAAAATTTGAAACACATCAAGTTAAAAGTTAGCATGCGAAATCATATTTGAATTTAGATTTTGAACTGTGGTTTGTTTTGTTGTTGTTGTTTGTGACATAGTTGCCTGGGAGAACAAACAATGAAATCAAGAACTATTGGAACACAGGGATCAAACGCCGCCAAAGGCAGGGTCTCCCTCTCTATTCAGATGAGCATGATCAACACAATCGTTCCACAACACCAACCCCTCCAACCACACCTTTCCCATGCCTCACCCCAACAGGATCAAACCCCGACATTGCCACAAGTTTTGAGTTGTTCAATCAAAACCAACAACAACATCATCAACAACAACAACAATACCAATACCAACAACACCCTCTGTCTCCAACTGCATCTCATCATTCCCCTCTTAGTTCCCCTCTCCAACATAGACAACCCTTCACCTCTTCATCACCTCACAATTTCTTAGACCATTCACCTCTTCCACTCTCCTCATCCTATTCACCTTCCCCTCTCTCCTTCACCTTCCAAAGACCAGCACCAATGCTAAGCACCCCTCTTCGCTTCAAGCGCTATTGCGCCTCTCCAAGCTACAACAACAACAACAACCTCTCTGACCCTCCTCTCACCACCCAATTCCCTCACCTTGATGGATTCAGGTTCCCTGTTTCTTCAGGCTTCTCTCAGTTTTTTCAGCCCTCTGTGTTAGACTCCGATCGAGGCGTTTCTTCTTCCTCCTCCTCTTTGGCTTTCCAACCCAAGTTGGAGCTCCCTTTAAGCCAGTACTATAAACCATCCCAAGAGCAAGACATTAAACTTGACATTGAGTTCAATGATCCTTCTTTTCAAAGTAGTAGTAGTGGCTTGATGGGGGATCTTCTCTTCGAGGCTCAGGCAATGGCTTCGGGCAAGAACTCAAAGAAACGAGGCTACTTGAGTTTGAATGAGGGAAATAATGTGTTTAATGCATGCTGAAGCTTTGAGGACTTTCCATCTAGCTCTCTTTATGGACCTTCCTCAACTTCTGGTTGGTTTCTTGATAGATAGTTACTAGTTTACTACTTTGTGTATCTTTGCTTCATTCTTTTTATTTTTATTTTTATTGTTGTTTGATTTATTCGAGTTCATTTATTTGTTTTGGACAAACTGAACCACAGTTACTTAAATGTTTTGTAGTAGTGTTCTCCAATCAGAATTGGAATTTCATCATGGTAATCCACTTAATAAAATGTAAGTCATAAAGATGAAACTTCAATTCTGATTTATACAAGAAGACTAGTACTAAAGCACCTAAGAAACTACCCTGTTATGTTCTACTTGTTTTTTTTATGATGCATTGTTAATGTTACACTTTGCTTTGAGAGTTTGAATGTTGTACTCAGATCTTGTCTTTGACACACTAATCAGTAGTTTGGCTCTGATATCTAACATAGAAAATGATTGCGCTAATTTTTGCTTTTCATTTTCTTTTAGTCTCAACAACCTTTTCTACCAATAATGTGCTGTGTGGTGAATTGATTTTTAATTTGCGCTGCCAAGTTTAGTTTAGACGGAGAATCAAAGAAATCCTAAAATTGGAATGAAGTTGGTTTAATTAACTATTCCTTTTAGCTGTATACATGCTGAATGGATGGTAGTCTTCGGCATGTTGGAATACAAAAACATTACTTTATTGTGGAAAACAAGGAATGTACTATTTTTTAGTCTACCTAATTGCTACATGTGCCAGTACTATTATTAATTTCTTCTATGATTATTCTTAATATTATCTTAAAAACTTTTGAAAAACAATGGATGCTACTCTTGGGACAATTAACCTGGTCTCTGCTAAGGTTGATCCGGATTGAAATGGTTCCAAAGTTGTGTACCAAGATAATTTTGGAACCTATTTTATAATGTTAATGAAGAAGTTTCGTGTTTGATGCAAATGATATATGTCGTTGTTTGAAACCGTTAGACTAGCCATTGATTTTTTCTATATTACAGCTTATAACTTAGGACATATTTGATTCAAATTTCTTATTGTACGTAATTATTATAATCAAGGGATATATTTGATACAACTAGTTAACTAACTGATAGCTTCTGGATTTCGAGGTCCAGACCCTCCACAGAAGAGATGAAGAAGAAGAAGGTAATTAAGGAAAAATATCTTCTCATTGCCTTATGCTTTATTTACATGATATTATATAGATGGTCTAGTAACAGAATTATGCTGAGCTGTCTTTTCGGGAATAATTCTAGAATATGCATATAACAGAATTGCTTGTCATTATCCTTTGAATGAGTATATATTCGTAATTTTCCTATTTGTTAGGCATAAGGCTAAGTATGATGAAGTATTCTCTCCTAAACATAATCCTTTAGATAATTGGGCTTGAGAACCTTCCTTTTGGGCTTTCCTTCTCTTTGCACCCCTCTATCCTCTTCTCCCATCTTACTCAGATCATCTTCTTCCTCAGCGTCTTCCTTCCCAAACTCTGTGTTCTCTGTACTCGTATCACTAACTGTCTTGGGGATAACCACATCACATGACAAAAATTAGGAAGTGTTGTACTCCACTTGGCGATCAGCTTTATTAGATGTAGCTATTGGGTAGCTTGGATTGATAATTGGGATAAGCACTTCAGTTTATCTTTTAGAAAACTGTGGTACATGCTCTTATCTTATGTTTAGGAGAAAGTAAATTGTTAAATAATTCACTAAATTCAAATTAGACCTCGTCAAACTCATTGTACTCTAGTATTGTATTAAGTTTTTTTGGGTTCAGTGTCTATTGATAATAGATTATACTAATCCAAAGGGGATGAGGACAGGCCAATTATTTACCAGTTATAGTTGCTGTCATGCTTTTGTTTCAAATTGGTTTCATCTGGCATCTAAATTTCCTATCCCTTTTTCCTTTGCACCAACTGCAATTTGTTCCATCATCACTATATGTTGGCAAGAAAAAAATGAATTTAAAGTTTCTGTGAATGTGAATGATGACAAAAGAGTGATTACAAATACAAGTGTTGGATGTCTGTATCTTCTTTTAAGATTCTTGTAGAGGTAGGGCATATATTTTGACATTTGTTAATGTTTTTCAGGGAGATGTTAAAGAACCTCTTCCCTGAACTGATATGTAAATGATTGGCATTATTCTTTAACAATAGTTCATCAGTGTGTATGCATATATGGAATCAATTGTCTACATTCCAATTAATTTTCAATTTGCAGGCAGTGGTCGGTTGTATCGATCCCCATAGAGTGTATGTAAAGGATCATAATGATGTGCAATTGAAGACCATAAGGGTTTCAAATTCAGGTGAAGAGCTTGCTTTTTCTTTTCCTTTATTTTATATTTTATGGCTCTGAATTATCTAAATTCTTACTCTAATAAGAGTCTAATTAATAAGAGGCTGATCTGACCTCTTTTAAGGTGGTCCTAAAGAATTATGGCTACCAATTGTTTGAATTTGAAGTAGGGACTTCTTATGTTTGTACTCTATCATATTGAGCTGTATACAGTACTCTATTATGGTATTGGGGGTGGAGGGTGGGGGAGGAAATGTGCTCTAGTGTGCAGTAGGGTAATTAGTTTCTAATTCGATTTTTAGTTAAAGTAAATAAGGTCTGATAGTGCTCTTTTATGTGAAATATATTAAATTTAAAAATATTCAAAAACCATTTTATGTTGTTTCAGGTCCAAATGGAGAAGAATATGCATGGTATCAATGTACAGTAAGTTTATTTTATCTCTACTTGTATGTAATTAGTGCTGCTGGTTATGTTTGCAATACTAGAAGGGGACTACGATCATCACTTTCCTCGTGCATCTAGCCTTCTATTTTTTTAGTCAATGGTTATCATGAGATTCTAATTCATGGATCTCTTGGAATTTCTTTTGATGTGAAAGAATGAAGATAGTTAGTCATTTGACTTCTTACTTCCTGCAGTATTAATTTTTTTTTCTTATCTCATTACTTATGTTTATTGTAAGGTTAATGGGGAACGAGAAGGCCGGCCAGTTGGTGCTTATGAACTAGCAAAAGCAGTTGAAGAGTTTGGCGCCGGTGAAATACTACGTAATTGCATTGATTGCGATGGTAAATATAATTTTGTATCCTTTAACTATATTTCACTATATTTTCTTTTCACTAAGTGCAGTTTGGTTTTTTCTTTGAACACTACTCCAAATGACATTGTGTAATTCATGTAATTGGCCTTACCTAATGGAATAAGGTTTTTGTCGTTTGCTTGTAAGAGCAGTTTTTTTTAATTAATTTTAAAAATTATTTATTATTTTCAGAATTTTGACTGTTGTCTAGACCATTTTCATCATCCATAAATTTTATAAAATAGAATGACTTTCTTATTTTCAATATATGGACACTAAAGGGGAATAAAAATGACTTTCTCTTTTCTTGAACTATTTTCAAAGGTGTGATGAGTGATGACTCATTACTAGTCCAGTCTTCACAATTGAGGGAGAGTAAAATAAGATATATGCCCTCTACCTTGACCCTGTACCTGTTATGCAGAATTGTGGATTAATATTATCAGTATAGGTATGGGTATGTCCTCTATTTGATTCATTCTTAAGGCTGTTTTAATTATTTCTTATGTGCAATGAGATTGGAGTGTCTTGTTGCATTCATGAATTTTTTTCTTGTTCGTTGTTATGTTTTTGTCTAAATTTTCCTATTTCTGTATGATCTTTTATTCTTCCTCCTATTTGTACTTTCCCTCTTTTTACTCTTATAAACATTTTTCTATTTGAAAAAATGTAAGATTTTTTGGGGTAATTTGATTATATATTTAATAAAATGTTTCTTTTATTCTAATTTCATTTTACTTTTGTCAATGTTTCAGGTCAAGGAAAAGGATTTGATGACTCAACACTTCTCTGAGGTGTTCTATAAAACAAATGAAACAGTAGCACTTGCTGCCGGCATTTTTCACAGGAAAGCGGTATTGCTTCTGTTTTGGTAATTTCTTAATGCTGATGGGAATGATTTTGATTTGTTAACCATGTTATGCTACGGATCAATTATTGTATTGATTCATTTTCATTTATTATTATCATGTGTGTGTTTGGATAGTTCTGAAGCAAAAATTTCTATGATATGGATTTTTTAGAGCTTCTTTGAGAAGATACTGTTTCTTTTCTTGAAAGTACCAAAACTTTACTTTTTGAATAACTTGTCTAATTATCTGAAATTTTTTTAGGCAATTTTCGGTTTTAGAAAACCCTTTGTCTTTTAAAAATACCACAAACAACTATGGGATCATTTGGTTTGAGAAAATGTTTTTTATTTTCAGTTTTTGCTTTCACTTTAAATTATAAAAATGCTATTTTATTTTCACTTTGTTTTGTTGATTTTAAAAGTTTGTACGGTAAACAGTAAAAACAACTTGTTATTTCCTGTTTTCACTATTTTTTATGCAATTTGTTTTTTTTAAAATGAACAAAGTGAAAGCAAGGTAACATTTCAAAAAATGATAACAAAACGTTTCCCCAAACCAAATCATTTTAATTGCAGGTGCCTATTCAGTCGGTAAAAGAGCATTTGTTGAAGGAAGGCATAGAAGTTCAAATTTGATCATAAGCATTTAAGTGGTAAAATTTTGAGATGCACTTCATAATAAGCAGCACTATCACTCTGACCATTTGTTAGTACAAAATTGTTTCATGTGTCACCTGTATGGTATAGTGTGTGATGTTTCTTGTGGGTTTGATATTGGTTATGGTTATTTGCTATGTATATATTTAAGATGACGAGACACTACTCAAAATATTTTTAATATAAAAAAATATATTGTACGTTCTGATGTCACATACTCACATGTCTATGATTCCGGCCAATATATATACAAATCAGCCAAAGATTTTCAATTTATGACAAGAGTTAATAAAACTCTGGTGGCACGTAGATATTAGTTTGGCTTAGGACTACGCAATCGTAGTAATTTCATACTATATACCTATTCAGCAAAAGGACAAGTTGATGCAGTATATAGGTACTTGTCGTATTCTCTTCCAATCAAAATTATAATTTATTTCAATAATAAACATAATAAAAGTTTGCATTAAAAGTTAACATAGATTATCAAACTAAAACTCTAATTCTGATTAAAGTGCAATACCAAAAATGCGAAATTATATACAAGTTTGGGGGCAAACGAACCTTTAGGGTAATCTTTTTCTAAATTATTTAAGAACTCGTAAAGTAGAAAAGGAAAAAATAAGTCATAAAATGATTTTAGTTCCTTTCTGAATATTTTAGTTCCTTTCTTCCTAAGTTTTGTCCAGTGTAAAATTCTACAAAAGTAAGCAAAATAATTACATCCATCGGCAAAGAAACATCTTAGAAAAGTTTTTTTAAAAGAAGCTCAGAATTACATGTATTTCCAAAGTGTGACATTTTTTTTTCTATTGGTAAATTACAATCACAATCTCATTGGGTACGCTCCTGCAACTTGCTCCCTCATTATTTCTTTTATTTGTTTAATTACATTGACAGATCAGCAATAAGACAATCTGATTGGCTATGCCCGTACACGCAACTTGCTCAATAATTGAACACTAAAGAATGACTAAGGGAAAGTGAAAGTCTTCTTCCTCTTGAAATACACACTTTACTTTCTTCTCATCTCACTCTCAACACATAACAATAGCAGAAACTAGATCTATACTAAGATGAAGAAATTGCAAGAAATTGCAGTGTCCTTGGCTGTTGATTATTTGCTTCCACCCTTAAAGAAAGCAGTGAATTCAGTCATGGAGGTTCCAAAAGATGCTGCAGACATGAACGACAAACTTGATGGGATTCAAGCCATGATTCATGATGTCGACAAGATGGCAGCAGCTGAAGAAGGAAACTCACGTGATGCTCTCAAAGCAAAGGTGAAGCAGCTGGTGGAAACATCTTTTTGCATGGAAGATATCGTTGATGAATACATTATCCATCAGGAAAGGCAGCTTGCTGATGATCCTGGATGTGCATCCTTACCTTCAATTTGCATACATGAACCAGGACGTGATATCAGAATTTCGAGGGATCAAGGAGAGGAACAAAAGTGAGGATTGCTCCCAAATTCAATCTTCTGGAGGACCCCAAAACATCACGTTTGACAACCTTCGAATGGCTCCTATGTTTCTTAAGGAGGCTGAGGTTGTGGGCTTTGACAGCCCTAGAGACACATTGGAAAGATGGTTGAAAGAGGGGCGGGAAAAGCTCACTGTTGTCTCTGTGGTAGGAATGGGAGGAAGTGGAAAAACTACTCTTGCCAAGAAAGTTTTTGACAAAGTCCAGACACACTTCACTCGCCATGTCTGGATCACAGTGTCTCAGTCATATACCGTAGAAGGATTGCTGCTCAAGTTTCTGGAAGCAGAAAAAGGAAAGGATCCTTCGCAGAGTGCTTATTCTACAATGGATAAAGCATCGTTGATACATGAGGGTGTTGCGCTTGACAAAGTTTGAGCCAAGATTCAAAAGTTTTCTGTGCTCCTTGATAAACAAGATGCAACACCTGGAGAAGTTATATATTGTTGGTCATGGTGACTATATGAAGATGGATTTGCATTTTGATGTATTTGCACCTGTACTTCAGAAGGTTCGTCTTATGGGGCGGTTAAAGAAGTTCCCAAACTGGGTTGCCAAGCTCCAAAATCTTGTTACGTTGTCCTTGTCATTCACCCAGTTGACACATGATCCATTGCCACTACTTAAAGATGTACCAATTTTGACGCACCTTTGTATCCTCCATTTTTGCATACAATGCTGAAGTTTTGCAGTTTCCAAACAGGGGGTTTCCGAACCTATAGCAAATACTACTGGCAGATTTGTATCATTTGAAATCCATCGTTATTGAAGATGGAGCATTGCCTTCTCTCGAAAAGCTCGAGTTAGACAATATTGAGGAACTGACAGAGGTGCCTCGTGGTATTGACAAGTTACCAAAGCTTAAGGTTTTCCATTGTTTTGATATGTCATATAAATTTAAAGAAAACTTTAATCTCAACAGAAGACAACGTCGTCAATGGATAATAGAATGATAGTGGGAATGAAAAAAGTCCGTCTTTCAAAGTGAGTGTTTTGTTATTCTTATGCTGAATATAAATGTTATTGCAATTGTCAACTCTTTACCCTATCTTTAAATGAAATTTTATTAAGTGGATTTTTTTAAGTTATTTTTTTTGTCACGATATTTTTTGTGATCTTCAGAGTTATGTTATTGTAAAAAATTTATATAAAATTTTACTTTAAGGTAAGAAATTTTTTTTTATATTTTTTTTTATTTTTACTAAATTATGATATTATTTGGCATTGTTATCTATGTATAATATAAATATTATTTTTTATTTTTAAGAAATAGTTTCTTGTAAAAAATATAAATTTTATTTTTAAAAAATTCATTCTATTATATAAATTTACTCCCATAAAGAAGAAACAACAAGAAATGATTTCTTTACTTAGGAAACTCTTCAAGAATTTTCATTCAAAATGATATTAGCTTTTAACATAAAAGTTTTATTGATTCCTAAAGTATTTTGTATGCTTTTGCTTCTCATACCCTCTCTTTAATTTGGAGTATATGTAATTTTTTTTATTTGTTTGTTCTGCATGTTCCTTTTCAAGATTACTCATAATATAAGTGTTTTTGAATTGGTAGGCTCTGGGATTAATTTAAGTGTCACGGACTTCTACTTGAATTGGTACTTTGGCAACAACAGCGTTGAATCATCATGAAAACTGCCTTGGAATTCAGCATTGTTCCTTCAAGTCTCCAAATAAACAGAATATGTGGACCTATCTTAATTTCTTTAGCAAAGTGATAAAATTAACTTCTGAATTAATGGTAGTGATGTGAGACATTTGGCTTTTTATTCAATGCCTTCTTAGATACATCATGTTTGCACCATGTTATGAGAATTCCTCTTTCAATGAATAAGGTCTTACCATACATTGAAATCTGTTTTCTATTTGTGAATGTGGAGAAAAACAATTTGTCACTGTATAACTCTGTATAACTTCTGGATGAGAAGAATTTTATTTCTTTTAATTTTGATAAAATTTAAAATTTCCTCTGCTAGTGTTTTCTCGTGGATGCTTCCATTTACTACACTAAAATCATTGTAACAAAATTAACAATGCAACATTTTCCTAAAGCAGCTATGATATAGATATCGTTTCCAATTTCAAGATGTCGATCATTTTATTCTATAAAGATGCCTTTTTGGTTATATTCAATTTCTAAAGAAATAACACTCTGTGGTCTTTATCAATCATTTAATGATCAATGACTCATTCTACAAATACTTTTACCAATTCTGAATTATCGTCACTTTTTTACTCTCTTATTTTCAAGTAAACCCTCATTGTAAAAGTCTAACCAATAATCACCTAAGTTGAAGAGAATTGCAAGCCTTTTAGTTTGGAGTCTCATGGATACAATTTTGGTCCATTGTTTTAAGCACTTCGAAGACAATAGATCCAATGTTGACCCTTTTCTGTAAAAAAAATCATATTAAATTATATATGTAAATTGTCATTAAAACTAAAATTTTCACATATGGTTAAAACTATTCTGAAAAGTAAAAAGTAAAAAAAAAAAAAGGAAACTTAAAATGAAAGCATTACAAGCTTTATTTACCAGGAAATTTATAGGGTAAATTTATAACAAGAAAATTGTGATTTTTGTAACTGTATACCATTGCATATAGTTGAACAATTAAATTTAATTTTTCACATAATGTATTCATACCAAGGTAATTACTAATGAAAGTATCATCTTTATTATATTTTCCATTAATTAAGGATATACATATTAGTTAATTCAGAATATATCTTCCCTATCATTGACGAAGAAGGATCAAGAGAGAATAACTTTTCAAAAAAGCATTTTTTTTTGTCAAAAGAGGTTTTTTTCTTTTTAAAAAAGGTATTTAAAATTAAATATTAAAAAACTTCCATATAATAATAATAAGTAGACTAGTAGTAGTATTAGTATTATTAAATGTAATTAATATGATTATCATACTTTTTTAGTTGTCGTTTAATGAAGAAAAAAATTCTACAAATTTAATTTAAGTTGTAATTTGAGCTTTAAGCTAAGCTTACGTGGATCTTTTCTTACTTTTCTTTAAAATTAGTGTTAACCTCTTGGAATAAACTCAAAAATAGAGATGTCATTATTCATTTAATAGATAAACTTGAATAAATTGAAGAGTTACTCTTGTTAAAGTGTGAGTAGACCATTGTCCCCTCTTTTTGGTTCTCATCTAAGGTTTCAATATCTTTGTTGTGAATTCCTATTTAACTTATCACTTTCTAAGAGTGTAGCGCCTTTTTTCCCCTTTTCTATCTATTCCATCTTTTCTATTTTTTGTTGTTATTTCAGTCCTCTTGTTCATTATGTTGTCATAATATTAATGTTCGTTTGAAGTAGTTTCGCATTATTTTCTCCTGTTACCTTGCTTCTTATTTTATTTCTATAATTCTTGACATGTTGGCCCTTAATTTGTATGTTCCTATATCTATACCTTGTCCAATTGTGCTTCAACCTTCCTCTGAATCCCTTACTGCACAGTACCATACAAAACCAAAACACATCCTCCAACTTTTTCTCCATTTTTAAAATATTTTTCTCATCAATTCAACTCCAAAAGTTGTCCAAAAATATACGTAAAATAATATCTTACTATTTGTCATTCTCCATGTTTTTTTCGTATACACTCACATGCTCAGTCTTGTGTCTTGTCAATCTTGATCATCTTGCTTAATTAATTTCCATCTCTTCACTCTCAATGCTACTGACCCCCTCATCCTCACCACCACTCTTTCCCTCTGTATAATTTTCTCTCTCATCTCTTCACTCTTTTTTTTCATTCTAAAAATCACATTGTAAATTATTTCATGATTGTAGGTTAATATTATTAGTGTTTTTAACAATAATTATGTATGAAATATTTATAATATAATCAATATTCAAAATTTTAAATAGAACCGAATTGCATGAGTTTCAATGTCTATTTAATTCAAAATTGTTCAGAGTGAAATAACAAAACTTATTCGGTGGCTAGTTCATACATTTAATTATGTCAGCAACCCAAACATATTCGGTCCCTGATTCAAATAAACAAACGCCTGTCTCAAAATCAGTCGCTATAATATTTAGAATTCAATTTCAAAATTTAAACCACCTTGTGCTATAATTTCGGTCGTATATGTGGTCGCTATCTTGAACATATGATGAATTGTATCAGTTGCTAAAGTAGTCGCTGTTTGTCATCAATGTCTCAGTCGCTATTTCGCATTTTTCTACGTGTAAAATAAAAATATTTTTCAAAAATTACTTAACTAATAATGAAATATACAGGACCAAAATTGCTTAACTAATAAAGAAATTGTACTTGAAGTCCATTATTATGTCATTCAAAGACATAAGGTGTGGGTATCTAAATGAAACGATAAGTAAATATATATGTATTGAAAGTTATTGATACTATTATTATTAAGTAAAAATAAACTTTTTTAACACATGAATTTAAAAAATGATTTTTTACAAACTAACTATAGAAAAATACTTACATTATAAAGATAAAATATTTTAACATAAGAAAAAAATATCAAACTAATATTTATTTAAGCCATTGAGTGATTTACTCAAAAGTACACATACAAATTTAAAATAACCTTTTGCAATGATCCTGATTATCAATTTCTAGACAGCTCACACACGGATATTTCATATGGTGATACTTTACTCAACTACTTCATTGGTTAGAATTTTTTACCGGTCAAAATCTTCCGTAATCTTTATCTTTTCAATTTCTTATTCATAAAAATGTGTTAGTTGTAATCTCTATCTTTTCCTTCAACTTAATTAGTTAATAGTGTCACTAAAAAGACTTTTGACTAGCCTACTTTAATCATCGTATGTAATATATTTCCTTGAATACAAAACTAAAAAAATAGAGACTAAAACAATATCTTGTTTACAAGTACCAAAGTACCAAAAAGATATTTGACCCAAGAAAAAACCTCTAACCGACTCTAGCTAACTGTAAACGAATTTGTTATAAAATTTTGAATAAATAGTCACTTTTGTCCCTCAATTTGTAATTCGTTGAGAAATGCATCTATGAAATATAAAAATACAAAATTTAGTCCCTCAAAGTGTAAAAAGTGCGACAAAATATATCCTGCCATTAACTTTTGTTCGTCACCATTTATAAAATAGCTTACGTGGCACAAAGGGACAAATTTGTCACTGAAATGATTGTCAACGTGGATTGTCAGTATAGGGACATATTTGTCATAATATTTTTTTGACTTTTCATCTTCTCATTCCGCTGACAAATGTGTCCCTCAAAGATGAAAATGCAAAATTTAGTCCCTGAAAATATAAAAAGTACGACAAATATATCCGGATGTTAATTATAGATTGTGACTTATTATTATTATTATTATTATTATTATTATTATTATTATTATTATTATTATTATGTGTTTATAATTTACTTTTCCTATTTGTTTACTACTTATGCAATATATTTTTTAAATTTCCTTTTAATATATATATATATATATATATATATATATATATTATTTTAATTTCCTTATCAAACTTTAATCATTGCTGTTAAAAAAGAACTTTATCTTATATCTTATAATTTTATCAAATTTCTACTAAATTTCTCATTTTTAATCTTTAAAATTATTCTATATCACAATTCCAATTTAAGTGTCCTCCTATTTAGATTGAAAATAATATATTGAGAGTTTTGAGTAGAAAAAACACAATCGGTCGCGGGACCAAATTTATTTATTTATTTATTTTAAAAAAGAATTTAATCAATTATTTTTTTAAAAAAACTCACAAAATTTAAACTAGATAAAATTAAAGTGGAATTATAAGTCTTTTTCCTTAATCAATAATATATATATATATATATATATATATATATATATATATATATATATATATATATATACACACACACACATCAAATATGAAAGAATCCCTTGAACAAACATTATGTGCTTCCATTCGAGACAACATTTATTATACATAATATGAATGAAATAAAAACAATTACTAACAAATAAAGAACTCAAATAAATTTAAATAAAAAATACAATAATGTTCAAAATAATACAGAGGTTAACTTGAAAAAAAAAACAAAAAAAAACTAATACAGAGATTTATTATTTGCCTTAGAGACATAGAGTTGTATCTCTCGCTGATTTAGGAGCTATAACGACCTTGCATTCCATTTGACATATTGTGACAAAGTACGTAGTAAAGATTAATAATTAATTGAACAAACAAAAAATTTAAATAATGTGAATGAAATAAAAACAGTTACTAACAAATAAAGAACTCAAATAAATTTAAATAAAAAATACAATAATGTTCAAACTAATACAGAGGTTAACTTGAAAAAAAAAACTAATACAGAGATTTATTATTAATTGAACAAACAGAAATGGAAAGCATAATAGGTGTCATTTATTATACATAATATGAATGAAATAAAAACAATTACTAACAAATAAAGAACTCAAATAAATTTAAATAAAAAATACAATAATGTTCAAACTAATACAGAGGTTAACTTGAAAAAAAAAACTAATACAGAGATTTGTTATTTGCCTTAGAGACGTAGAGTTGTATCTCTCGCTGATTTAGGAGCTACAGCAACCTTGCATTCCATTTGACATATTGTGACAAAGTACGTAGTAAAGATTAATAATTAATTGAACAAACAAAAAAATTCAAGAAATAAAAGGCTTTCATTTTTTTAAATGGTAACTCAAATTTTTTATATCATAAAACTAAAGAATTTTATTTTATTTTGGAAAATAAGTATTATATTGATTAATTAAAAAACTAATTAACAATTTGATAGATGGATAAATAGATAGATAATCAAAGTATAAGAATTTAAATCTGAAGCTATATTTTAATGTTTTTAATCCATTTTTTCATAGTTTCTCTTCTATACAATTCATTATTAACGTCCGGATATATTTGTCGCACTTCTTATATTTTTTGGGACTAAATTTTGCATTTTCATCTTTCACGGACGTATTTGTCAACGGAATGGAAAGATGAAAAGTAAAAAAAAAAAATATTATGACAAATAGGTTCTTATGTTGGCAATCCATGTTGGCAATCATTTCAGTGACGAATTTGTCCCTCCGTGTCACGTAGGCGATCTTATTAAAGGTGACGGACGGAAGTTAATGGCAGAATATATTTGTCGCACTTTTTACACTTTTAATGACTAAATTTTATATTTTCATCTTTCAGGAACGCATTTGTCAGCAAATTACACATTGAGAGACAAAAGTGACTGTCTATCCTAAAATGAATGAAACTTCAAGTATAAATTAAAAATTAATTTATATTTGTCAGCTTTTAAGAGTTAAATTTAAAATTCTCTAAAAACAAGTTTATATATATCTCCTATAAGTACTTGTTACAAAGTTCATCCAAAACTCTAGCCAATCATAAGTGCCTTTGCGTTTAATAATTATTTAGACATTGAAGTAATGAGCACTAAATTTGAACTTTGAAAGTCAATAGTGTTTATACAATGCGTAGGTGTAAGAGATAAAACATCATTAAATTGGAGAAAGTTTATAGAAAGCCAACTCTTCACGTACGTAGTTTATTTGGAATTGATATTTCTCTTTTTGGATCAACATTTGGAGTTGATAGAGACTACTCACTCTTTTCTGTCCCTCCCTTATCACATATCATTAGATAATAAACATTTGTTCTTTTCAAAATTAATTGAAGACAATAAGTTGGTGGCAGGTCTCTCTCAATTCCCACATTATGTATGATTCAATAATTGTAGAACAGTAAGTGCAATCAGGTTAAGTTATTTGTGAACTTAGTAATGCGTGTTTCATCTAAATTGGATTTACTAGTGTTTCAACTTTACATCACACCGAATTTTATTCAATTTTTCATTATTTAAAAATTCGCCTAACTCATGCATTTTTTTTATTCTTTCTAGAGCTCGTACTTTTAAAATCAATTATTTTTTAAGTCATAAAGCGCATAGGCACTACACAAATTAGTTCAGTACTATTAATTCCAGTTCAGTTGGGTCACGAGTTACTCATTGGACCAACTAACATTCGTTATGTGGATTTCATTCAACTAAGAGTGCTACCAACACTTGTTTAACACACTTCTGTTATTGAATAAAATTTGTAAAAAATTTACAAAATCATGAATGTAATTCATTAAATTTAAAGATACTCAAAATGATGAGATTCTCAATAATTTCAACTAATAATAAAAATATATATTTAAAAAAGTTGATCAAAAAGTGTGTTGCAAACATTCTTTCAATTCAATTATATCTTCTAATAAAAGAGAAAACAGAAATGGAAAGCATAATAGGTGTCAAAATTTTGAATAAGACTACTTTTAGCGCACGAAAAAAGTTCACAAATGAATGTTTAGATTTAGTTTTATTTAAAGATAAAGATCAACACACCCCTATTGTTTGGGTGCATGAGTGGAAGAAAGAGAGAAATAGAGAGAGAAGTTATAGATGCCACAAATAATTTAATGGAAAACGAAGGTAAAAATAAAATAGGATGGAAATAAGATGGAAGAGAAAGAGTGTATGAATATAAGAACATTTTTTTTTTAAATGCATCATGATTAACCAGCTAAAGTGTATAAAAGTAATTGAAACAAATTCACTTCAGAATCCTTTTTATCAAAGATTTAGGGAATAACTTGGACATCTATATGACGTTGGTCTCAAAAACACTTCTGTACTTCTAAATGGTTAATGCCTTTACGATTCAATTTCAATACTCACTCAACACATCCATCATTTTGTCTGTATGGATGCTCTGAACAATATACCACATGCCATAAATTTCAAACAAAAGCACTTTCAATTGCCATAACCAAGTTGAATCATTGCATTTTTCATGGTAAATGCCTAAACGAATTCTTTCATACACAACATGCACACAATCTCAATAACTAAGCAACCACTACCTACCCCCTACCCCTATACATCACAAATTTGATTCATTGATTCATGGAAACCCCTTTTATTACAATGATTCAAGGAAACCAGTTTTTGAGAGAACAGCATTCCTCACTTCGCTAAGATCTCTACCCTTGAGGGTCCTTCCAACACCTTCAAAAACTGAAAATGAGGATATCTGACTCCTTGCAAGCCTTCTTGCAATAAACTCATGAGGGGGTAGTTTTGTATCATATTCATTCTCTTCCTCTTCCTCATCATCACTATACCCTCCACCATAATTGACAACACCAACACCATCACCATCACCCTCATCATTAACAGAATGATGATAGAAATCATCATAGTCCTCACCAAACCTTGAAACACTCTTGGGGGTGGTCTTGTTTGGCTTGTTCCTATAAATCTGTGACCAATCAGGAATGTTGAGAGGTGCTGATTGCTGAATAACCTTGGTTTCATGTGAGGAACTAGCACTACTATTGCCACTACTAGTCCTTGGGATCATCCTTGCTGCACTTGGGAGAGTCCTAGGGACAGCTAGAGGAGAAAAAGACCCTTTTTCCCTTGTCTTGTGAACTCCAGAAATGTTGTAATCAGGTTTTTCCTTGAAAACAGCCCAAACTTCTTCTTCTTCAAAGTCTCCATCTCTCAAGCAATTCCATATTCCACTCCTCTGCCTGTTTAGACTATACTTGTTCTCCATCAATCACTTCCTACATAGTGCAAATCAGAAGAAACTTTTCACTTAAAATTTTATTTATTTAATCAGAATTTGACTTTATCCAAACTCTGATTATTTAACATTATTGAAAAATAAAAGAAGAGGAATTGGAAGTTGAGGAGAGAGAGATTCAAAGATGCATACACATAAAGAGAAATCTCAAAAGCATGTTATTATGAAGAAGGATATTTTTGATATTGCATTAAGGTAAACATTAATATACCTTCCCTTGGAATCAGAATCTCCAGATGCCTGACTTTATGTTGATTCTAGACGTTTTTTTTTTCTTCTTCCCTGAAATATGCAATATATATATATATATTTATATATATATATATATATATATATATATATATATATATATATAAGTTGAAACTAGAGATGAGTCTCTTTTGATTCTGATATCAGAATTTGAGGTTGACAAAAATACTAATAATATTCGCCAAGTCCTAAAATTACATACCTCTAAGTGTTTGAAGGAGTCTATCTTATGAAGCAGAAGGGAACCCCACAAGAGAGCTTCACAACAACAGCAAGGCCCCAAGGGGTAAGAATAAGACAGACCCACTTCTGCTTCTGCCCGTAGAGATCCTCTAAATGATGAATCTCTCCATGTATTTAACTCTTCAGACCTGAGGGGACTAACTTTTTGACAAGGAAAGGTAAAGGGTGCAGTAAAAACCTTTTACTCACTTTATCTGAAATTTGTATCTGTTGGAATCTTTAATGCAAAATAGAGGAAAGGAACAAGAGATGTTGAATTTCATGTGACATAGTCCTAGTCCTGAATAGTGGTGGATGCTTAGTTGTTTTTTCATCATTTTAAAATTATAATTAAAAAAAAAGGTGTGTAACTTTACCTTTTCCTTGTGGCATTCTCAAGACTCAGGTTTCCTTTTCTTCTCCATTTATAGCTTTCACAAGGCCACTTGTCATGACCACATCCATGTCACACTTTTAGCACTTCAATTTTACTTAATTGATAAATAATTTTATCCTTTAAATATATAATTAGGTGTTTTTTTCTTAAGACTAGATCTGCATGCAAAAAAAAATATCTTATAAGAAATAAATTTTAGTACATCAAAAAATTAGTCATTGATTTCCAGATGAAAAATAACTTAGATTCACCCAAAAAAATTCGCCATTTGATAATTTTTTTTATGGAGCACTGAATAGATAAAGAACTGAGATAATTATTGGTTGTGGCAAATTTCTAGATCCTAGACTCTGCTAAAATATGCAGTAACTATGGTAAATAAGGGACACAGAAATTATGGTATTTAGGTACATGGTACATCCATTGCCTTGTGAATGGACGGCTAATAGATAAAGAATGGTTATTGTCAAGGAAGCAGACAAAGTGCCCAAGTTTGCAACGGAAGAATACAAATGCTATGCAATATATTTTTACTATAATAAAATAAATAGGCACACAATCATCTTTTGTTTTTTCTGCCCTTCAATTTTTTTATGTGGTAAGAGCACATCAAGTGGAGCAAGATATACCACTATCTATAAAAATAACAATTATAATATCTTTATTAAAAAACAATAATAATATTTATCAGAAAAGCATATACTGTGGACGTACAGAAATAAAGAAAGAAAATTGACACACAGAAAATTCTCTGACGTGGCTTTAAAAAAAGGATCTGACAATATTAAAAACAAAACACCAAGTCACCATATGTGGTTTTGATTGGAAGTGGCCTAGATCTCTTAAGACATGTGGTCTTCGATTCAACTTTGAGATTATACGTAAGGAAAAATACGAGGGATCCTAGGTTTAGTGCCATGTGTCCTAAAATACGGTTATTCGTGAGATGAGTTTGTCTTTATCTTTTTTTAGCTTAAAATTTGGATATGATATTTGTGTGAAATAATGAATTTAATCGATTTAGTTAAGATCCAAAATATAAGAGATAAGATTAGATCGATGTGATTTGCCCACATAATATATTAATCTTAAACAGATATAGCTTAGATGGTTTAATTTGGAGTTGACTCCGCAACATTTTTAATTTTTCTTTATATACATTTATAAATTGCTCATATAATTTGAGTGTAGTTAAAAAAAAAAATATGAGTATTGTCTCCCACTAATTTATGTATAAGAGTATTTTTGTCCTCACAACTTAAAATTTTTTAGATCTATCATTCAATCTTAACACTAGATCATAGAATTATATAAGTATAGAAATATGATTACCATATATTTTACGATATATATTTTAAGAACTAGTAACAATATAAAGATAATATCATATTGTATAAAATATTTTTCACTATATCAAGAAATTTTATTATTAATATTAATTATTTTTAAAAATAATACAAAATACATACTAGTTTAGGTTGAGACGACTCAAAATATAACTTGAATTTGTCCTAAAAATATATTGATCTAATTTCTAAAATTTTAAATTTGGTCAAATTAAAGACATAGAAAGATATTTTGGAAACAAAAATAGATTAGTCTAACTAGCAGATAGAAAGATATTTTGGGAAACAAAAATGAAATACTATTAAAAATCAGAATTAATTTATATGATAGTTAAAACCTAATTACTAATGACGTCCTTCCTGGAAGTTCCTGATGCTGCACAACAACGTGACCCACATGCATCAATTACCAACCCATTATTCAGCGTATTTAGATATACACCTATGGCCAAAGTTGGAGAAAAAACAAGAGATAGTGGTTGTAGACTTGCACCAACCTAAACAACAGTCTTAGATTACTTCAATATATAAGATTCGAGTGAGAATAATTATAACCAAAGAATCTGAAAAACAAAAAGATTTCCAAAGGTGGAACAGGATCATGTTGCTGAGCTGAACTCTCAAGCTGCATCCTGCAACATATTAGAGTGGCGGCAGTAAAAAGTGAACAACGTGGACCAAACAAGTAGTACAGTGCTGTTCTGGTACTTATCTGACGTTAAGGAGTGTAAGCATACTTAAAATAATCATGTTAAGGTTGATTTCGTTTGTTATTGGTGTAGACAAACTAAGGTGGAAAACTTTCTTTTGTGATATCTTAATTAAACTTTATAACAAAGATTAGAAAATTTGACACATATGGGGTTTTATATTACACTCACTTTTTTTGCTAGTTGGTGTTAACTTAATGTGAATTATAGGGCAATGTGGCTAGCCATTATTGAAAGATGTGCATTATGGAATCGGATACAGACATCTCAGCCTGATTTCTGGAGCCTCCCCCCTGAATTATGGCCTATTATACTTGAAGTGTACAATTTTTCTTTCAACAAGAGGTGATATACAAGCATTTCATTTTCAACCATGTGTTCTTTTTTTTCTTCTTCCCCAAAGTAAATATTCTAGAAGAGTTATTGCTATCAAATACTCATGGTATATCATAGAAGGCCATGTAATTAAAAATTATTGAATGTTATAACAAGAATTTAATTTTTACAATATAAAGATTTTTACATTTTCAACTAATTAAAAATTATTCACTTCTAAAAAATTGATTTTCTACGACGGTCCAAAACAACATATAAAGACGGTTGTCAATCATCATTGAAATTAATGTTATTGAAAGTGTTAACTTTTAATGATGGATAAAAACACACCGTCTTAAGTAAGCAGCATCTTTGAAAATAAGCATTCTAAGATAATGCTTACTTAAGCATCATCTTGAAGTCTTGTTTTCTAAAATGATGATTACGTAAGCACAGACTTTAACTTTTAAACTAATTATTAATATTATAATTTATAATTAAATGATAATATAAAAATATTTGTGATCATAGTTTAATTAAATTTTTGCAATGATTACTTTAAGAAAATGTTTGGGTGATTTTTAATTAATAGGTATAAAAACATTTGAATTTAATGACTATGTACTAATACAAAATAAAAATACAATATCAAACAATGAAAAATATTATTATTTATATATCTTTTAAAATGATTATTGTAAAAATCAATAAATTCATATATAATAATTTATAATTGAATAACAGTATAAATAATTTTAATTATATTATCAATAAATAAACTATTTTCTCAAAATCTTTATATTAACCATATGTATTAAAATTAAACTCTACTAATAATACCCTATGAACAAGATGCCATATTTTCCTGAAATGTTCATAAAATATCGGGTTAATGCATATGACAAGATAGCTGCCATGTATAATTAGTTACTGGTGGAAGCCATTCCCACATTCAGCCAAAACTTCATATTTAATTTGATGATGAGAATATATCACCAGACCACATGAATCGAGAAAGATAGATTTGTTTCACGCTGAGACCATTATCATCTGAGTCAATTTTGGCGGAGGCTGATATATGTTGTATTATAATCCATGTGCAATGAACCAATTTTATTTTTCACCTTTTTTTTTCCTACCATTAGCAGTTTATGTATTGTATCATCTATACAAGAGTGGGTGAGAAAACATGAAGAAAAGTCAACGTTATTCCAATTCTAATGCAACTAAAGAATATTTATCTGTTGTGAAACCTGAATTGTGCTTCTCACTTATCCTCATTGAAGATCCAAGAAGGTTACAAGGTTATAATTCAGAAATTGTAGTACTTGTGGTCCTGGGACTTATCCTAGCAGGGAAAATCCATCACTAGATATTGAAGAATAAGATGCTCAGTTAACTTGTAACTTTTTTTTTATAAATTCTATTTAACTTATTTCATTTACCCAAAAGTTTATCAAAATATTTTTTTAATTAACACATATTACAATATGAAATAAGCATTCATTTGGTAAAAACTTGTCGTACAAGAACTCAATGAATTGATCGAGTATATTCTGAAATGCAACATTAGTGCATGTCTCGTGAGGCTGGAACTTTCTTTCGTTACTCTTCCATTCAATAGAGCATAACTTCTAGTTAATTTGGTCCACCGATTTCAATTTCATGCAAATAGCATATTTTAATTGTCAATATTACATGCATGTGCATAATAAATCATGGATATATTAAAATTTTAACCATTGATTTCTCAACAATAATTAAGATTTGTTACCCTACTTTCTAAAGTGAATTGCTCACTTTAGAAAAACCAAACCTTTCAATTTTTTAAAAAATTCTAACAACATATTTTCTAATATATTCATATTACACTCTTCTATTAGTAAAACATTATTGAAAACTATGAAATGATCATTGAAACTCAATAATTTTAGTTAAACCTACAAAACTTATGATTAAATTTCAGTCAATAATAATCACTGATATCAACGACGGATGACAAAATATAATAGAAGGCTAAAATTTTGTTATATAACCACGCCATTGCAGCCTATGGCACCTCCATAATAGACTCCATCTCAAATTGTCTATAGCGGTTGGCAAAAAAAAATCACCATGGCTCCACCATTTAACAACACTGATAATAAAATGTATTATTGCTAGTATTTTTCAGACTTGCAAGTTGCTAAATCTAAGTTATACCTCCAAGGTCAAATTATAGTTGAAGAGCCCTACCCAAACTGCCAAGTTGCCAACCAAAACCAAGGAATGTGGGTCATGTATAGGTTGATATAGACATCCAAACATTACCAAAGCACGCGTGAAGATCTTGTCATCTCAAGGTACCCTATATTTCTATTCATCAATAATAATAGGCCCCAAAGACACTTCACTTCATGGGAAAAATTTTCGCTTTTTTCAATCAGCACCACTTTGATGCATGAATCAATTTCATTCACGTACTTTAATTCCATCAATAATTCAAACAGAAAAGTAACTTTATAATATTGAGTTTCTTTTGAATCAATGTGATATTTTACGTTGGTGTTAATGCATGGCAACAACCATAGACAGTTGAGGGGCCAAAGTTCTGCTCTGATCCTACAAGTTTTCTTGAAAACACAGATCAGATGCCATGGTTTTGCTTTGATCTTGTAAGTTTTCTTTAAACCGAAGTTTTATCTCAGACAACCAACCTACCAACAATTCAATTACTAAAAAACAAGAATCATGCAACTATAATGCATTAGCATTGATAAGATGTTAAAGAAAAGCAATGCACTTTCTTGAAAACGGGTCAAAACTCTCCACATGTATTTCTCAATCAACTTTTAAGACTATTAGTAAAGTTGGGAAACTCCTCAACCACGTATTGTGTAAACCCTCATTTTGATATCCAAAATTGAAAGCAGCATTCACTTTAATCCTAACTTTACAAAACTCTAATTTCAATCACTGATGTTGCAAAATGTCATTCTCCTAGTCCTTTTTCACTAGTTTTCAACTTTTCATTGGCATGAGGACTAAAGTGAACAACACTTTGCAACATTTTACAAATTTTAAGACTAAAGTAAAAGTTTCATAAATTAAGAACTAAAGTTAATAACAGCTGAGCTTGGGTCCTCTCCAACTTGATTTCATCCAACCGAGATCCAAGCTGTTAAATTTGGCATTACTCAACAAGCATGGAGAAGGAAAAGGTGATGCACAGTCAAGATTTCAAATAGAGAGAAATCTTGCAGGGCAAGCATGGTAGGATCCAAACTCAGTTGAAAATACCGTCAAGTCACAATTAGCGCTTCTTATGTTCACATTGTAAGATTTCTCTCCCGCAGGATTTCTCTCCAACCAAAATCTCCCCCATGATCACATTTTCTCTCCTCTCCTCCCTGATTGCTGTGCAATGACCAATTCAACAACTTGGACCACGACCGAACAAAATCCATCGTAAGAGTATATGCAAGCTAATTCTCAACACCACAATGGTAAGCAAAACAAAAACCAAGTCCCACTCATCAGTCATTTTCTGCTAATGCCTCAGCTCCAGCCACAATCTCCAACAACTCCCCGGTGATCTTTGCCTGCCGTTCCCGATTGTACTCAACCGAAAGCCTCTTGCTCAAATCAACTGCGTTATCCGTGGCATTTGACATGGCCACCATCCTAGCAGCAAGCTCACTGGCCATAGACTCCTGCAAACCCCTCAAAACCTGACTATTCAAATAAAGAGGCAACATGGCATCAAGAATCATAACAGGATCCTGCTCAAACTCCATGAGAGGAAAACACATCTCACCCTCTTTTTTCAACTTCACAACATCCCTCTCCACAGCTAACTTACCCTCTTTACTACTCAACCTAAAAATCTCATCTTTCACATCACAAACCTCTCCCAAAGGCAACAAATTCTGAATCACAGGCTCAAACCTAACCAATGAAACAAACTTAGCGTACACAAGCTCAACCTTATCAACCTCCTCACTAACAAACAGTGAAAAAACATCATCGGCGATAACCTGAGCCTCCTTTGCGGTAGGAAACCCACCAATTTCGATAAAGCTATCAACTTTCACAAAAGGGTGTTTCTTATTTATACTGTGAGTGAAAAACGAGTTACCCTTTTTGCCAACGCTGATCACAACGCACCCCAAGTTGAGTTTTTCCAGTTCCTCGATTCGTACGAGGGCTTTTCGGATAACCGATTTGTTGAAGCCGCCGCAGAGGCCGCGGTCCGCGGTGACGACGACGAGTGCAACGGTTCTGACGGGTCTGGCGTGGGTGAGAGGGGTGGAGACGTCGTCGTTTTGGAGGCGCTGGGTGATGTCGTTTAGCATTGCGGCGAGGTTTGAGGAGAAGGGGCGGCCACTGACGACGGCCTCCTGGGCGCGGCGGACGCGCGCGGCGGAGATGAGTTTCATGGCTTCGGTGATCTTTTGAGTGGTTTGGACGGTCTTGATTCGCTCGCGGAGCTCGCGGGACCCGCAGCGAACCGGAGGGAGGGTGGGGCGAACCGGAGAAAGGATGGGTTTTGAGAGGGAAAACATTGAATTGAATTGGGGAATGAGGTTTTGGGTTAGGTTGGGTTTTTTTTTTTCGGAGAGGTGGTTGTGATGTTGGGTTGTGCTTTTTCGTTATTGGTGTTTTGTTTGTCTGAATTGTAGAAAGTCAACGTGGTGATGGCGGTGGTGGTGTCGGAGGAAAGTTTTACTGTTTTAGCCTTTTAGGACAGGGAAATGTGAAGAGGGTGTATGTGGTATTTTGGTGGTTGGGTTTTGAAAATGGGGCTTCTTGCTTTACAAATGGGGGAAGAAAGAATGGCTTTTTGCACCTCCTCTCATAAACTAAAGAAAAGAATTGAAAATTCATTTTGACGAGTAAATGTTTCAAAAATTAGTTTTTAGAATTTATTTCATGTCAATCTTTTTCTTGTTTCATACTCTCGGGAACTTGAAGTATTGTCATTTTATCCTCGATGAATTCTCCAATAACTTTCTTTGTATCTGAAAGCTTTGTCCAATTGTTTATAAATAGGAAATAATCTTAAGAAGCCGTTGATAAATAATTAAGTGACCAAACTAATCTTCATCTTATAAAATAATTTTGTAAAATTGAATTAAACTTAAATTCATATTTTAGATTCTAAGGAGGTGATATGGGATAATTGTTTAATACAAGAAAACTTCCAGGATTTTTTTAAACTAATATTTTAGTCTATGAAATGCAAATGATGAATATTTATTTTTATATAAGTAAAATTTATAATGAATATTTTTTTTGAATTTATCAATTATATTGTAATCAAAGTTATACTAAATAAATATTTTTTTGAACCTGTAGGTAAATATTTTTTCTTACAAAGTTGTCACCTTATTTTTAATTTGTTTCCTATTTTCAAATATTTGTCCGAAAAAATTTTTTATCAGTGTTTCTTGTACAATTTTAAAAAAAACGAACAAATTAAAAATAAAGAGACATTTTTTAATTAAATAGTAAATATTTGTGTTCACCTATTTGTTTTCTTGTTTGTCTGTATCATTTTCTATGGAGTGCAGGAAGCAAATCTAGGAGGTGCAGGAAGAAATACCAAAGTCATTATTATTAACTCAACATTTTCCGTCTCCCACACACTCCCTCTCTGGAATCAACGTTGAATAGAACGAACAAATCATATTCTAACTTTCTTTAGTTCCCATCTCCAACGTTGGATTGTTCCAACGACGATGCTGCTGTCTCTGCAACACATTTGAATACTACGCAATTTTTTTATTAAAAAAAAATGCGAAGGCTGCTCGGGAAGATTTCTGGGTTCTTGAGCAATCGAACTACGGTGGGAGTGGACAAAACAGGGAACAAATACTTCACCAGAAATGAAGAGGTTGATGGTATCAGTAAGTGTCTTTCTTTCCATTCTCTCTCTCTCTATACCCTTTTTATGTTGTTATTATTGTTATCACTGTGATTCTGTGTTTTATTGTCTTTTGAGATTCTGAGTTTGTACATGTGTAGTTTGCCTTGTATGAACTTTTTGTGCCATATAAGATTAAAAGGGTTGTTTTTTGCATTGCAATGATTAGCTCACTGTCAACACTTTACTCATACCATATACCTGATATTTTTAATTTGTTTTGCTTTTTTTTTTTGTTGATGTGGTTATGAACCAAAAAGGTTTAGTGTTAGCCAAGGGGGTTGGTCTAGTGGTCACCAAGCTAGTCTGCAGGATAAGAATGTGTATAGGAGTGGAGTATAAGGTTGGCTTGGTGGTAAAGGGTGAGAAAGGGAGGGATAGGTCGTGGGTTCGAATTCTCACATTAACAAAAACTAACAACTAGCATTTGCTGATCAGAAAATAAAAAAAGATTGTGTATATGAATATCCTCAAGTGGGAGGTCTTTGGTTCGAATCATGTGAAAATACAATCCTTGGGAAGGGGGTGAATTGGTACAAACCCCCTCCGGAATATTTCCAAAGGAGGCGACCTGTGGATTATACATAAAAAGAAAGGTTAAGTCTCAGTCTTTGAGATTGATCGAGGTGGGAGCTAACTGTGCAATTGCCATAGGTTTTTTGAGGTTATTAGTTCTTGTTTGAGGTCTACATTCTATAGCCTACCGTAGAATTTGGTGAAAACTTTGAACAAGGTTGAGACTGATCTGGTTTTAAGAAGTAAAATAATTAAATAAATAAAATTGATTTATTGGCAACTAAGTTTTGGCACTATTTTCTTTGGGTAGGTTGAACCACTTAAGAATTGATATCATTTTGGTTTGAGTGTGAATTTGGAAATTCAAAACTCGGGTTCTTTATTATTTTTTTCTTCTGTGTGTGAGTTTTGCTTTGTAGTTCATTTTACAATGAATCTGTCTGATTCTGCTATTTTGTTTTGGTTTACTAGTGAAAGAGAAAAGATGGGTGATATTTAAGGGAGAGGAGGATCCTACCTCTATTCCAGGTATATATTTTATATTGGCCATCATTCAACTGCTAAATTAGTATGCCTATTATTATAGGATGAATCCAATTATTTTATATGTTGAATTTATTCAGAAAAAAATTATGATTTTTTATCCTATTTCCCATTCTTAATAGATAATTACTGTTTGATTATTTTAGTTGAATGGATATGTTGGCTGAATGGGCAGCGTAAAAAGGCTCCAACTCCAGAGGTAAATTGCAATACATCTATGTATATCCTTTTGCTAGTACCATAAAGTTATCCAAAGACAAAGTTATTGATGTTTCTTTACATTTTCAGATCATGGCTAGGCTAGATAACATTATGTTGCTTACAATGGTTTTCCTTTAAAGTTTTTGTTTATCTTCAAGGATTGATTTGCAATTAATAAGTTTTGTTTATCTATTGTCAAAACTCTCTGACTCTTCTTTCAACTACAACAACCAAAACCTTTCTCACCAGGCAGGGATACTTACATGAATCAAAAGAGGCCATAATGTTCTACTGTGAATCATGTCTATAAACAAAACATTGGCCTCTAAATCCTTCTTAATGGTTTCACCTATATTTTTTTTTCAGTCTCCCTCTATCGATAGAGATATCCTCCTATAGTTTATTCTCCTTACTTGGGCTTCTATAGGTTTTTTCCACACATGCCCAAATCACAAAAAGTGAAATTCTACCATTTTTTCTGTGGTAGATGCTATTGTAGCTTTCTCTATGATACAGTAATGGATTCATTCCTAATCCTATTTTGTCTTATATGCCCACTCATCTAATGCAACTTTTCATCTCTGCAACATTGAGTTTATTCTCTCATTGGCTTTTCACTGCCCAAAACTTAGTCCCGTACAACATCACAGATTTTGTAGTTTTATGAAGTTTTCCTTAATAGGGCAAGGTCGCAAGAATAAGCTAATCAGATAAGACAATGTTCTTGAAACATTCTGTTATTGTAAATTCCTTACATTCAGTGCAGTCACTTTAAAAACAGCATAGGCAATTTGATTGAAACTATATGTCCATTGTTTATCAAATTGCTTCTAAGATAATAATATCTTTATAGCACCAATGACCCCAAACTAACTTCTTCAGCTTAATTATTGTAAAAAAAATAACTTACTCTGCCATGAAGAGTTCTGAAGAAGGTGCTTTGTTGACATTGGAATTATGTGACTTTAATAGTATAATCAGATGAATGTAGAAAAAGGAAGTTTAAACTTAAAGACCTGGTATTATAGTGACTGTTATTATTGGTTTTCTTTCTCTTTTTAATCATTTGGGGAAATTATTATATTTCAATTCTTTCCCCACTTTTCTTGATCTGCCTTTTACTTTTTTGGTGGTGGTTTTGGGGGGGCGGGGGGGGGGGGGGGGGGGGTGTTAAATTATGTGATTATCTTTTGTTAATTTGCCTGCATCTTTGACTTGCTGCATTTAAATTTAGTTATTTAATTGATTAGTTTTGCATCAATTCTATGCAAAACATATTCAAGGATTGTTAACCCCTATTTGCAATGGGATACCAAACTATTAAGCTAACCCTTGTAAGTTGTAATGTTTTATGGATGTTTTCCCGCGAAGTGATTTTTTTTACAAAGTATGCTATTTCAGTATTACTTGACAATACTTTCCCCTTCAGGAAATGATGGAATTGGAAGCAAGACGTGAATGTGTTAGACAGAATGTTGCTCGTATGTGCCAATTATACTTCCACGTTTGCAAATCAATTTGAATTGAATACTTTGCTCTGATTTAGTTATATTCTCACTTAACCTTGTCCTCAGCATTTCATGTGATAGTTCTAATTCTAAATATAATGAAACAACATTATTGGCCAAGTTTAGTTCTTTACAGAGACCTTAACACAAACTCTTTTTTTTCCCACAAAGTTCTCAAGAAAGAAGAAGAAAGGATAGCCAAAGAAGGAAGCAAAGGAAAACGTGTCAGCACTGGTCAGATGCTTAAAATTTTATTGGTTTTTCTATGTTCTTCTTCACTTATTCTTGGAAGTTATTGATTATTTTATAATTGCCATACAGGAAAAGTCAGTGGTCCAGACTTGAAAAGTTTTATTCAGCAATTTCCAGTTCCTTCAGAAGGTTATCTTACTATTATAGTATTATGTTCTTTTTGACAGAAATATTGAGTTCTTTTTGTTTTCTTTTTGAAACAAAAACTATTTGGATAAACTGAAATTAAGCATATAAAGTGGTTATCTTGATTTTGAGGGAGTAAAATGTTCCCCTAGCAAAATAAAACAAATAGAATTTTTATTATTCCATGCAAATGATTATGTTTACTTTTGCTTGTTCATAAATAGCATTCTGAGATTTTTTTATCCTAGCCCTTGTAAAAGAAGAGATAATGCCTTCCAGAAACAGGGGATTCTTGCTATACATCTATAATTTACCTATTCTTTGAAACTCCACTCTAGGTAAAGAGGTTGAAGAATCACCTAGTGCAATGGATGGCTTAAGGTGAGTCTTTTGAAATTGACTGTTTTTTTGTTTTTAATGCATGGCCTTTGTGGTACTTACTATCTTGCAGTCTCTGACCAGCATAATAACGTTCATTCTTTTCTTATGTCTAATTTAGTTACCAGAATTTGATGGCGATTTATCCTTTTATTAAAATATTGTTAGGAAGTCGTTTAGCTGTATTCTGTTTATTACTGTCACAACATTTTAGTAGTCTTATCTCATTAGGTGAAGTGAGTTGCATGAATTGTATTAGGCCATTGGACTTGGTTAAAAACCAAATTCTCAAGGCTATCATTCGCAATGACATATATTTTTAACAAACTTCCAAACATAACTTGAGGAATAAAATCTAATTAGCGAGTAAATCCAGTGAGACTGTATACAAACTCTTAGGTTATACAGTAAAAACAATTCATTTCTGATAATGTAATCTGGAAATGACTTTCTTTGATTGAAGGATTTTGATCTTCATTGTCATGGTCTTGAAGTCCATATTTGTTGCCTTGTTCTGTTTTAGATGTTCTTTAACCTGCAACTGTTGTTAATGTCTTCTATTTGCTGTGAAACCATATTTTTTTCTTTTGCAAAAACTAGTTTAGGTGTAGTTATTCAACTTAACAGTAATTATGTGATTGTTTTGCAGGAATCCTCAGGATGGCTTAGCCGAGAAAGAAAAAGATGAGTCTGAGTAAGTCCAGATGTGCATACTCTTCAGTCAATGAACATTATAATTGAGCAAAGCTTCTATTAATTTTAATAATTTTAGTTAATAAACCAAAATCTATGTTAAATGGTTTTTATCAGAAATACCATTCCCCTAGTTTTCAACCCTGATATCTGTTTGTAAAATTTTCAGGTCTTCAGAGCCAACAGGATCTGGTGCATCTTTTAGACCAGGAACTTGGCAACCTCCAACTTGAGCTTTCATCACAACCAAGGGCCTTGCTGAGCTTGTATTAGCCATGCGCTGTTTTGAAAAATCCAGGCGTGATATATATTTCTCCCTCAAGAATTTTGATATAATTCATGTGTTATCAAGTTTCTAGAAATCTTAATTCATTGATAAACCTTTGCTTAAAGAATATGGCCAATAAAACAACCTGCTTTATGCATTTGCAATGAGTTTGCTTACTGTAGTGAGTAAAGGGGATGTTTGGTTTGGTTGTTTTCTATTTTCATTTTCACTAAAAATAAAAAATGATGATGGAAATGTGCTTGGTTGGATTTCTGTTTTCATTTTTAGTGAAAATATTTTTTCAAACGAACCAAAAACTGGAAACAATAAAATCTCGTTTTCAATTGAAATCAGAAACCTTATTTTGGGTAAAATGAAAACGCGGTGACAAGGAATGTAATTTTAAGCAAATCTAAAAATAATGTTTTTATTTCTTGAAAGCAGAAAACAAGAAGTCAAACCAAACATGTTTTCAGAATTCTAATCTTTTGAAAATGAAAATAGTTTTCAAAAAATAAAAACAAAAAATGAAAATACAAACCAAACACACCCTTAGTTCTTCCCAAATAATCTTTGGGTTTGGATGCATTATGAATTGCCCTCAAATCTCAGTTTTGTTAACCTTGCATCTCATTAAGAGAAAGGTATTTAACTCAAATCAAGATTAGTTACCTTAGAGTCGTTTGGTTAGAAAAAATGGCTTTTGTTTTTATTTTTTGCTTTCACTTTTTTATTATTTTTCTTTTTTATTTTCAATATTATATACAAAACTTATGTAAATAGGAAATAAAGATAACATAAGACAACATTTTCTATTTCATATAATATAAACGTTTGTAAAATGTTATAAAATAAGAATAATATAATTATATATAGTCACAGTAAAAACATAACTCAAAATTCATCTCAATTCTTATATTATAGAATTTTTTTTCATGAATGAAATAATGTGGTTGTATGTAAAAAATGGATTTGGTGTAATAAGTTTTATAGTTTAAATATTATGCAAATTATATAGTGGATAGACATGTCTAGGATGATGCGAAATCAAAGACGATCACTTGCGTTGGAGGGTGAGATGTCACTTTCATTAATGTGTGTGATCTCGTGTGTGAAAATGAGTAATGGATTTGTGAGAAGGGAAGAAAGAGAGAAGAGGAGAATTAAGTAAATTAGAAAAGAGATAAATAAAAGAAAAAGAAGATTATCTCACACAACAAATCTACGATCCTAGAGATGGTATGTAATTCAGTTCTTATTTTTCTTACCATGATTCTTAAATTTGACCATTCAATTTAATTTAGTTCTAACTTGATTTTACCATGATGCATTATTATCTTGTAGTACTTTTCTGATCGTAGATTCAACTCTTACTCTCAAGATCAAATAGATAAAAACCAGGGAAGAGTGGTCTTCCTACGTGTTCAATCATTGTACCTATTTTCTTTACAGGTATAATGTGTATAGAGAGCAAGAAATTAGCTTCTCTATTGTCTCTTTTTAAGTTTTTCATTCGTTTTTATGATTTTCATGGAGTGTGTTCATCATTAAATATTAACACAACTGTTATACGTCGTTTTGATTAGACAGGACAACTTAAAAAGGGACAACAGAAAAGTCAGATCCTAAAGAGCAGTTTGTTGCTCTTCTATTAGTGTGGACTTGAGTTTTTTAAGAGACAAGGCTGGTAGGCAGCATTAGGATCATCATCTTATTTGTTCTGTCAATTGAATCCTAGGATTCCAAGACATTAACGTTTTTATTCAGATATTTCTTTTGAGAATGTGTAGAGCATGGCGCAGTGGAAATTCCTGCAATGTCCATGAATCTGTATCTAGACCGGGTATTTCATGGATTAGTTTTTAACTTTGGAATTGAAGTGAATGGATTTAGGCCTTTTCTTGACGTTTCCCCCTGTACCATGTACTAAATTACTAAGAGTCCATTTTAGTGAAATTCTCAAAAAGCACTTCCGTAGAAAAAAATAAAATAAGTTTCTCGAAAAACGGCTAAAATTCTTATTAAGGGAATCCTACACTAGGCAAAACGACATATAGAGGGCAATTTTTTTTCAAAATTATTAAATGGAGGTAATATTTAAATTAATAACTCGAAAGAGATAAGTATTAGGTTATCTTACACTTTCTGAATTGAAAGTCATAAATTGTGTTATGATTTTTTTATTTTTCATTGAAGTCATAATTTTTTTTAAAAGGGAGTTTTTTTTTTCTTTTTCCATTGAAGTTGTAAAATAATTTACAACTTAGATTTTTTTTTCAACACGACTTTAAAGTTGTAAGGGATTTTTTTAAAGTCATAAATATTTTTTATTTTAATTATTTAATGAATTAATGTTTAACAAAGAAGTAATAACACATGACACAACCTTATGTTTTTTATTCACAAAACATTAGTAAAAAAAATTAAATCTTTTGTTAAACAAAATATTTTAATATTTTTTATTTAAGTTTAAGTCTTTTGCATTATTTTTTAATTTATAAAACAAATAATAATTCTTAACATCATTAAAAAATATATAGAAAATATTAATTAAAATTTAAAAAGAAAATATACATTAATTCACTAAATAATTAAAATAAAAAAATATTTATGATTTTTTGAAGAAAAACAATCCTTACGAATATAAAGTCGTGCTAAGGAGAATAAAAAATTAAAGTCATAACTTTATGAGTTCAATGGAAAAAAATATCATATGACTTTAAAGTTGTGTTAAAAAAATAAAGTCATAAACTATTTTACTATTTCAATGAAAAAAAATATTCCCTTATAACTTTAAGGTCGTGTTTAAAAAAAATAAAAAATTGAAGTTGGAAAATTTTTTACGACTTTAATGAAAAAAGAAAGTTGTAATATGATTTATGACTTTCAATTCAAAAGTAATAGATTATTTTAGACTTATATATTAATTTAAATTTTATCCCATTTAATAATTCTGAAAAAAAAATTTACTCCCCTCATTCATGAGTATCCGTCCATGTCTTTCACTTAATGTCTTGTGTATCTGTATAGAAGTTGTGCTAGGGTTCAAACCTAAGTGTGAGTTTTATATAGTGGAAAGAAAAAAAAATATTAAAGAAATATTTGAATAAAAGTATAGATGTGAGACAGACACTAATATTAAAAATTTATTTTCCTTTTCATTCTATTTCTTATCTCCCAAAACCATCATGATTTAGAAAACATAATACATTATAAAAATCATGTCACTATCATTACAAAAAGGCTTAAATATATTTTTAAAATTTTTGTTCATGTAATTTTTTTTTCATTTTTGTCCTAGTAAAATGTGTCTGCTTTATTTTCTATCCTTAAAATATTTTAGATAAAACTTTAAAAAGTAAAAAAAATATTTTGAAAAGTAAAAAAAAAAAAACACAAAAGTACTCTAAGAACTGAAAAAACAATAACATTTTATAAGGACGAAAATATATATATATGAAAATAAGATGATTAAATCTTGATCATATAATAAAATATTAACCATTAAAATTTAATTACATATAAATAATTAAAAACTCATGTGACTTTTTAATTATTTCAAAGAGTTAAAAAGATTGGAGTAAAAAAACAGTGTAAAAAAAAAGGCTACAAATCCTATAGGTCTCATTCCTTTGGTTTTAATTATTAATTATTATCTTAAAATAATGAATTGAGTTATAGACATTATATATGCTATTATTTTTTAGGCCTTTCTACCCATTTTATAAAGTGTTTTCTAGGTGTAACAACGACTATCCAAATTTGAGAGATCTTTTCTCAAACCCAAATGCATTTTTTTACGTCTTATTGTAATTGGTTTGTCTGAAAATATGCATACCCATATTGGTAACGGTCTCTGACCCTATCTAATAATCGTCTTTTATTTATACTTCTAAATTGAATTATAATAATTTTTAAGAACTAAATATGTTTCTAATTTTTATAATATATTTTATGCTTTTAATTCCTATTATTTTTCTTATAATTCTGGTCCTTATACAATTTTATTTTGCAATTTTAATCCTTGTCACTATTTACCGATGCCGTATCAAATAGCATTTTAAAAATAATTCCTTTAAAAAAACATTTTTAAAATAAGAGAGGTCGATATAAAAAATTTACAGTTTAATAAGGACTTAAAATAACGACTATTATTGCAGTAAAAAAAATAACGACCATTATGGAATCAAACCATAACACAAAATTTGATAGGAGCTAAACAACGTTTTTTTTTTTATAAGAACAAAAATCATAAAACGGGTACATTACAAGAACTAGAAGTATTTAAGCAATTTAAAAAATATATAAGATTGTTTTTAAATTCTGTAAATCAAAACTAAACTCTAATTTTAAAACTATTAATATAATAGTTTATTTGTTATATTTTTGTATTTTATTTATAAAATTAATTTGTGTTCTTAGCATGAAGAACTAATAAGTTGAATAATCAAAGGCAAAAGGAAGAAGCAAAACCAAACGCAAATTTTTTGGAAGGCAAAACCAAACGCAGTGCGTGTGTTCTTCTCTGAAGTCTGAACCATTCGTTCCTCTCTCATAACATGCCCTCTGCTCAGGATCCATTTTACGTTGTCAAGGCCGAGATTCAAGATTCTGTAACTTTCTTTTTCTCAATTCACCTAGGGTTCGCTTTTAGTCTAATTCGGATAAGAAATTTTCAATTTTCCTTGAATAATTTGTGCTCTATATTTGATTGATTGAATGCTATTTTTTTAAAAAAAAAAATTTTGCTTTAGTGGTGTTATAGTTGTTTAGATTTCATTTTCTTGTCTCTTAGGTTATTAATCTGATTAGGCTTTTTCCTACGTAAATTTGGGATTTTTTAAGGAAACCCAATTCCGATCTGTGGCTTTATAGTGTGTACACTGCACGATTTCTTGTGGGCGTATATGTGATTGGAGCAGAGAGCACTGGAAAAAAAATTACTATATGTGGATTTGGGGTTTTGATTAAAATTTGAAGTGGGATCTGCAACTGAAACAGGATATTATGCTAAACAGAAATGTGAATTGATGAATTGTTGTGGTGTTAGGATTTGTGTTTTGATGGGATCAGTATTCAGTTTTTTTCTTCTTTTTTTTTTTTTTTTGAAGTGGGAATGTGTTTATTTGATTGTCTGATTATTTGTTAATTTCTGTGAAGATTGATAAGCTGCAATCTACTTTTCACCAATGGGAAAGCAAGTCTGGAGCTGCGGAACAAGGACATCTTACAAAGGAGGTTCTTGCTGGATGCGAAAGCATAGAGTGGCAGGTAGACCTATTGTGTGCATATGCAGAATCAATGACAGAATGGATTATTGTTAGATGAGCTTTTTCATTCTTCGAACATGTTCTTGCCATAAGTTGCATGAATTCAGAATTATTAGACTTTAGACATGCTCTTTGGTGGCTTTTGGTGCTTCAATACTTGGTGATTTCTTGGCTGGAAGGACTTGAATGATTTCGTTTAACTCTCTAAAATACTTCAATCCTTACCTTTTGGAATTCCTCGATTTTGGGGTACTTTGAAGGAAAAAGAAACCAGGTTATTTGAATGCCATTGGAAATGTTTCTAAATTTAATCTAAATATCATTTTTTGGAATACTATATTTTATAAGGTTAATATATCTGATTGTTAATGAATATTAAGTTTGTAAAAATTATCGTATCTAGTTAATTAATTAATTTCATTTAACTCTTCTTTTCCTTGCCCTTTATAAACAATAAATGCGGGAGAGAGAACAGATTGAGTTGAGGTGGAGAGAACAAATCGTGTTCCAGAAACTTATTTTCAGAATGTATAAAAATATTAACTTCCAAAATTTAAATTCTGGAACTATGAATTTTTTTTGTTTTTTCTTAGTTCCAGAATTTAAATTCTGGCAGTCATTTTTTTACTGTTCCGGAATTTAAATTCTAGAACAATGAAACTACACCTGTTGATAAAGGGAATTATTGGGAAAAAATACAAAAAATTAAGGGGTATGAATAGAAAAAAGTGGGGGGGAGGTGCCAAAAGCAATCCCCTTAAAATAGAGTTGGATGGGAAGATTTTGATTTTCACACATCTATGCTTGGTAAGGAGTGGAAAATGGATAGAAAGTCACTTCAGTATTTTTTATGCTCTATACAAAAGTCCGATGATTGTAAGAGTGGAGCAAAAATGATTTTCCCTCAATCACTTTCAACTATTTTATTATTTTGTAGTACTAAGCTAGTTTAAAGTGATTTTCATCCAAATTTTACCTGCTTTGACAAGCATACTCTCAGTCTATTATTCCCTCAATTGCTGAAGTCTGATTTTTTGATAGAAAGGTAGATGAATTGGATAAAGCAATTGCTGTAGCGTCTAGAGATCCTTCTTGGTATGGGATTGATGAAGCTGAGGTTGAAAGCCGAAGGAGATGGGCAAGCAGTGCTCGTTCTCAGGTATCCAAAAGTTTTATAGGGAAGACAGTAATTTTTTTGAATCTAAACATACAGCTGCTGTTTATTATCATTATTTCCTTATTGACATCATGCATAAAAGATTCCTTTTTGACATTATTAGGTTGGCACAATGAAGAAAGCAATGGAATCTGGCAAGGGCTCAAGTACCACAAGCCATGCTAGTGTAAATGGGATGCGCCGAGAACTGATGAGGCTACCAAATTCTCATCAAACTGATAGCTCCAACCAGTATGCTGCCAGAGATAATGATGATTTCATACAATCAGAATCAGATAGACAGACGCTTCTTATAAAGTACTTTCCCTCCTCTCTCTTGCTTATAGAACTGGATTTTGCATGTCTTTTGTTCAACTATGGCATAACACTATTTTTTTTAATCGACTTTTGCATATCTTTGTGAGATTAAGCTCTAATAGTAGCCATTTTTCTTCAATATTTGGTGGACAAGAATGACTTTTTGTTTGGTTGAGACCTCTTAAGTGGATTGAATTATATCGGTCAGTCCTCCCACATGCTTTCTAAGACATGAGTGAAATGCTTTCTATTTAGATGAAACTTGTACAGAAGTATTTTTTTGAGCTACCCCTATTGAATAAACTTTGATGTTAAATTTAAGTGATTATTCTGTGTCTGTATGATTGCATGCAAATTTTCTACTCTCATCATTGTAGATTTTTCTTTGTGAAGAAATTTTCTCATTATCATTTTTTAGAATTAGAGCAATGTTTGGATCTACTCTTGGTATTTACTTAGACTAATTAATTACTGAAATGGTTGATTCCTTTTTTCTTTCTTGTGGAACCAAAAAGAAAAAAAGAATAAAGCCAATTGTAGGTAACCTTAACAAAGGCAAAATCATGAAATACACTGCTCAAGAAATTAGAAAACCTTATTCCCATGGTTATCCTTTCTGGAAATACAATCTGCCTCTGGTTGCTATTTTTGTTCTGATTTATATTATATCTATTGTGGTGATAGGAGACAGGATGAGGAATTGGATGAGCTCAGTGAAAGTGTACGAAGAATCGGAGGTGTTGGACTCACAATACATGATGAACTCACTGCACAGGTAATGGTTTGAGAGGTTTTACCTCCATGATTCTTGCTATTTTGCTTCAAAAATGTTGACGACTAGGTAGTAGCACTTTGGTCTTTTATGTGTTTCCTTCAATTTTCTTGAATAAAAGTATTTTTCTTTTTCTGTTTTTTTTTCTAACTCAATCAATTTTATTTGTCTGAAATTTCTGATTCTTAACACTGTCAAAATCTTAATGCTTCAGGAAAAGATTCTAGATGAGCTTGGTTCTGAGATGGACAGTACAACAAATCGTCTTGATTTTGTCCAAGTAAGTTTCTGTGTCTATTTATCATTTCTCCTTCAAATCTTCTAGTTTGATTTTATCTTTTCATTCTTTTGTGAAATTTATTATTTGAAAGGCAAAAATTTCACCTCTAGGATTGCTGTTATTGATTAATAATATTTAAAGGAAAAAAATATTGTAAAGTTGATTGTGATATTATATATCTTGAAGAGGTGAAATGTTGCTCTTCTATTATGTTTGCAGAAAAAAGTGGCAATGGTTATGAAGAAGGCTAGTGCAAAGGGTCAGATCATGATGATATTGGGTTTGTTGGCCCTGTTCATCTTCCTCTTTATCTTAGTATTCTTCACCTAGTCATTGAGATGGGACCAGTCTCTCTGCTGTTTGTACATGAAAAGAGATCTCATTTTTTTTTGTTGAGATTCAAGATTAATAATAGACATGCATTTAACTATTCAGTTAAATGTAAGTCATTTTGTGCTATGTATGTTTCTGGAAGGTTGTAGAAAGTTCTGATTGTGATGAAAATGGGAAGCAAATAGTTAAGGATTTATAGTAGGATTTTGATTCTTGACACGGTTGATTACGTGAATGATGCTAGTGATATTCGTTGCTTAAACCATTTTTCTGCTGCATGTATTGTTTATTTATTGTTTGTCATTGCTTTGCAATTGTAAATATAGGGACACAAGATAGTCTTGCAGTGGAATTTATTAAGTAGATTTTAAAATAGTAAAATATATCTATTTGATTTCTGAAAAGCAAATTTAGTTTGGTTCCTAGTGTTCATGTGTTTCAAATATCTACCATGAAGTTTTTGATGTGGTATGTTAAGCGCTAATGTGGTACTTACATAGTAATCTACATATCAAATGTGGTACTTACATAGTAATCTACATAACAAATGTGGTACTTTTGTTGGCAAAATGCACAGATGCTAAATGACATGATTTAACTTTGATAAGTACCTACTGTAAATAGGGGTGGTTGACGATGTCTTTTATTTTCTCAAATCTTAAAACACGAAAATTTTCAAATGAATGAACTTTTCAAATAATATTTTAAATTACTCTCATGAGGCAGCAAGGAGAGTAAATTTTCAAATAATAATTTTGAAATTACAGTTGAAACTCATAATAAAAAAATAGTTTTATTTTGTAAATTAGAATACTGAATTGTGAAAGTGAAATTCGTATTCTTTCAATTGGACATTTTCAATATTTTATTCTTCTTTAGAGGTGTAATTTACATTACTAGCCAAAAAAACCATATATTAGACATCTCCAACTCATACTTTTATCTTTATTTATATATTTAATTTTGTTAACGATTATCTCTTTTAATTTACCTTCCTTTATTTTCATATCTAAACAAACTTCTACATTTTTTTAAAAAGAACTTGTTAATAACTTAATTTTATATGATACTTTAAGGATATGTTTGGTAAAATTAATTGAAAAGTTAGGTGGAAGTTGAAAAAATTAAAAGTGAGTAGCTGGATATTAAATTAGAAGTGTTCAGTAAGATTAGTTATTAAAATATTTGAAAAGTTTAAAATGATATAAATGAATATATTTATATTCTATTATTTTATGTTATATTTTTTCATTTTAAGTATTTTATTATTAATCTTATATTATTTCTTAAAATATTTTTAGTCAAATTTAAAATAATATAATAAAATACACTTAAGTAGGTATTAAACGTTTATTATGTTAATTAACGTAATAGTCAAAATAAATCATCTTATATAGAATTATTTAAAAGATAATAGACAAAATATAGTGTTGAAATACTAAATTAATTATTATAAGTGGTATAATGGTTAAAATAAATATTGCAAGATAAAAAATGTAAAATATAATAACAAAAAAAAAATCTATCATCTATCATTATTAATGTCTTAATTTATAATGCTAAATTAATAAAATAAATAATATAATCATTAAATTAAGAGTGTAATATAAAAATATCCAAAACATAATATAAAAAATAAAATAAACTAAAGTAATGACCTATTATTTCACATTAAATTAGTAATATTGTTACACACTTCTTTTATCTCACTAGATATATATTTCATAATAAATATGTTAAGGATAAAAAATATAAAAAAAAACTAAAAATTAGAAAATGCTAGTCAAATAATGTTTAAAAAAGCTACATAGAAACTATTTAAAAAAATTTACTTATGTAATAACTAAATGAATTTTTCAGCTAATAAAAAAAATTTAAAAGTTAGTTAAAATATTTTGCCGAACATAATAATTATAATTTAAAAATAGTATATATATTTAAAAGATATTTATTTATTATAAATTTTAATTACAACATAATTTATTTATTATACATTTTAATTATATAAAAATAAATTGCAAAAGAGTTAAATTACTAACTTACTCTATCATTAAAAACACTTAAAAGTTAAAAGCATCCCATTCAAATTTATATAATTTTTTTTATAATTTATAATTAAACATCATTGTGTATGGATCCAACGGTTGGGATTATCTTTGCTTTTCATATTCGTATGATTGGATGGTCTGAGAAATTGAAATGTTCAACTTCCACTTGAACTTGCCGCTTCTTCAAGTCGAAGACAACAAACACACACAACAGAGACTGAAACGACAGCTTTTTTTGATCTATTATGGTGAAGGGGTTGCACGGGCAGAACCTCCCCGCCCACGTGGCACAGCTGGTTGATCAGCTGGAGCGCCACTGCTTCGCTCCCGATGGATCTCTCATCTCCAAGCCTCTCTTCAACGATCTCCAACTCGTATCCCTCTCTCTCACCACAATTTTCAAATGGGTCCTCCGTTCTTGTTTTAAAAATTTGAACTTTCTCAGACCCATTTTGGCAAATTTCCAAAAAACTTGAATAAACTCGAGTTGGGTGTTGAATTTTGTGTTGATTTGCAGGCCAGAGAGGAAATGTGCAGGGAAAGACTGCGTTACCTGGAAGCCATGGTAAATGCTTATTTATCTATATACAATGAGTAGTAATAATAATAAGCGTTTGTAGAAATAAATAGATATTTGTTTATATATATATATATATATATATATTATTTTTTATTTTTTTATGTCATGTGATATTTGGATTGAGAATTATGATCTGGGAGTGAATATTTAGTTTTTGGTATTGATGAAATGTGTTGGTTAAGTTAGTGTAATTGCTAGCTTATAACAACAACAATGACAACAAAAAATAAAAAATAAAAGAATTGTCCTACTAGGTGAGATCTGTTACATGGATCATATGCTGTCATTTGGGTCAGTTAAAGACCAAAACTTCAGAAATATTGTTTACTACTACCTCGTTACTTTTTATCTGTCTTTTAATATTGTTGCGTAGAAGCCAAGAAATGCAATAAACTTTCATGATTATAATAAAATAGTTGTGGAATTTCCTATTTCATCCCCTTTCTCTTCTTTTCACTCCACGGTAAATGTATGTATAAATTAATTAAAAAAGATAAGGAAATAAGTAAAGGTATAATTGATAAAAGAGTAATTAATGTGATCTTGAACTTTGGAAACGACAGATAAATAGGAACAAAAGTTCTCCAAAAATCCAGCTATTAAAAAGGAATTGAGGGAGTATAAGATTCCTCTTAACAACGTCCTCTGCTGTGTTTCTTGGTCTCCTTCTTCCCCTTTTCATTGGATTAAAAGTCATGCAATGTATTCTCCTTACTGGTGCTTTGAGTGACTTTCTCTGTACTTAATGATTTGTATTTCTCATATCGGGGTACGGTTGCAGGCTATATATTCTGAGGCTATTGCAATGGTGGAGGAGTATCAGCAAGCCATTTCTGTGTCTAACCTTGGTGGAATCAGAGATACTGGCAATCTTTATCCACAGCTTGGGTTGAAGAACTCTCCTCAGGTTTTGAATTATTATTACTGGAAAGTTAGTTTGATTAATGAACAAATATGAGACCTCTGTGAAAATGCTGTTGATTTTGGTCTTAGAAACTTTGAGTCTGCGTATCATGTGCTTAAATGCTTTTTTCTTTGGCACATTGGTCTACGTTGTTTTAAACATAACTTACATGTATATATAATGTCAGGTTTATCAGACTTTAGAGCATCAAATGGTTGTTGCTGAAGCAGCTCAACGATTGAGACTACCTCTTATCTCCAAAGATGGGGAGGTTCATGATGAAGACATTGAAAAGCTAAGTGTAGTGTCTCGAAGCTCCCTTGACAGTACTGTTAGTGGGGCTAATTCTTCTAACTATAACACACCAAGCAGCTCTGTTAGTGGGGCTAATTCTGCCCTTGCTGCTTCGGATCCAGTGGAAGTCGGAGTTGGTGGTGTTGCCAATTGTTTTTTGGGAATTACACCTTCTTATTTGTGGCAAACTCAGCATCGAAAAGCACCATTGTCAGTGGTATACTATGTAACAACATATGAAAGTCAGCTTCTAAGCATGCTTTTTCTGTGATGGATTTTTTGTTATGTGATTAACTGTTATGTTTTTCATTATTGATACAATAACAATATCTTTAGGATATGACTGAATATCGCCTGTCTGTTTCACGGGAGGTAGAGGCTCGCTTGAAGATGAAATGTGAAAAATTATCAGAAGCCTTTGTATTGGATGACAATGGTAAGTGTGAACTGCTTATTACTGATATAATATGGAATTGTGATGGAGAATTGTTGATTTTCTTTGGTTACCATTTTGATTTTATGCGCTAGCTGATTTCTCATTTCCTTGTTTCTTGTTTCAGATTCTTCATCATCGGGAAGTCATAGTTCAAGTTCTCGGCTTCCAGAAAGGTTTATGTTCATTTGAGTAGCCTAATCCTTTTAAATTTTTGGCAATATATTCACTTGTAAGTTATAACATAATAATCCTCCAGATTGTGTTTATGTTGAAGTTTGCGACTTAGACTTCTACATGAGAGGTTAAGGCCAAAAAGGCTACTACCCAGTTTCAATTTTTTGTCTCAACTCTCAGGAGATTAGACATGTGATTTTTTATACATATAGTAAACTACTAAAGTTTAATGACCCTCAAAATCACGCCTATATTTTTTGTGAAAGTTCTTGGATGAGTCAGATCTGTATTTGTACAATTTTAGATCAGTGTAATGATGAAAATGACAAATGTTACTGATATGACTAATAGGCTAAAAGTTTGCTTTATTATTGGTGATCTGAGTGACATGGGTCAAGGCTGATTTGATTTCTGGTTTCTTTAGCTCCACAAGATGGAGGGAATTTTTACTTTTAAAAATAATATCTTATTGTTTTGAATTCTAAGTGAGGTCCTATCTTATATTTTGCATTGCTTGTATCCTATGATAACAAAAAATATTTGCACTTGAAATATATCTGTAGACTAAAGTTACTTGCTTTTCATACTGTTACTTTACCAGGGTGAAACTGTTGATTGAGGAGATTGAAAGAGAAGAAACAGCGCTGCGGGATGACCTTTATTCTGCAGATAGAAAGTTTGCTGAATATTATAATGTATGTGCACAAGCATATAGTACAATAACCATCTTTCTCGTGGACACAAACATTTTCTGAAACTCCCACACTGATAGTGTGTTTGGATAACACATATAATTGATTTCAACCCACACTGAATTTGTTTGCATGTGGGATGTATCATGCATTTCAAGTTGTATTTATTTTTTGGTAACATATTCCCATGGTGGTGTGTATATACTGAATGTCATGATGTTTAAATAGGTCTTGGAGCAGATACTTGCAGTGCTTATTAAACTTGTCAAAGATTTGAAGTTGGAGCATCAACATAAATATGTCAGTATTTATTATTTAATTATTCCACTATGTTGATAGCTATGGACATATATCTTCACTTACCCCACGTATTTGTAGGATGAGATGCAGAAGACTTGGCTCTGTAAAAGGTGTGAGACCATGAGTGTGAAATTGAGGTTTGTTTCTTATCTGCTATATATTTTCATTGTTCTTCACTATAAATATACTGTTGAGGTTTTGAAATTTGAAATAATAAGAGATGAGATGATAAATTGAATAATTGAGAATAGAAAATCTCAAATGAGATTCATTTGGTAAGAAGATAACTTTGCTTTTCTTTTTTAATAGGTTGTGTTTGAAATTCCAAAATGGATGTTTTCTTGTACACAAGTTGGATACAGAACATTGCTTCTACCTATGGGTTAAGATAATAGAAAAAAATAAATTAAATTTTGTATAGTATAACATCTAGACAATGTAAGACTGGCTTGAGCATAGTTTTGTTGTTGTGACACATTGTTAGCACCCAACCCCTAGCTAGTTAGGAAGGTTTGCAGCAGGAGACCTGAGGATTGGCCCTAGAAATCATGTAGGCAGTCACTGTTAGTTAGCCTTGTCAGTGGAGTGTAGGCCTTGTAATTTGTTAGAGTAGTTAATTAGTTATGTTGTGATAAATAAAGGCGGTGGAGGTGGGTTGAGGCAATTAGTTGGTTAATGCGTGGTAGGGAGAGACCAGTTTCTAGAATCCCAGAGAGTGAGAGACAGTCTACATTCTACAATACAATCATTTTTTCTCCTGCTAAACTGGGTTTCTCCGTTGATCCAAATGGACCTTCGTTATATTTTATTGAGGACAAAAGGAAAAAGTACCAAAAGAATTGGATGATGTTGAGCCTAAACAGAGGGGGTTGAATCTGAAACTCAAGGCATAATTCTTGAAATTAATTTGTCCTAAATTAAGATGACTGGATTTATATTCTAATAAGTTTCTAACGCCCAAGTTTCTTTTATTGTCAACTGTTTTCATTTATGATTTGCAACATATTTGTACCTCCACCTTGAAGCAGAGGGAAGCATGATTTGTTGTCCAAAATGATAGTCAGATACTCAGATTATAAGTTTAGATATTAGCTGGTTTTATTCATACATAGTTGCATGGCTTTTGCTTTCTGTTATATTAGCCTCAACTTGTTAATTTTTCCAGGTTCTATCATAATTGTGATATTTTCCATTACATGTCAGTGTTCTAGAGCACGTTCTCTTGCTCGAAACTTACACTAAGGACTCTATACCTGCCCTTCATAAGATAAGGTATGAATGACAAAACCTTTGTAATTGTAAGCACTTTCTTCTTTCGTGTTAATAAACCATTTTTCCGTTTTTAATTTTAGGAAATATCTTGTTGAGGCAACAGAAGAAGCTTCTATTGCATATAACAAAGCGGTATGTTCCTATTCCAAATATTCATCCAAATATACACTTATGGAATAGTTGTGGAGAAATTTATCCAAATAGAGCATAAATTTATGATTGTCTTTTCCTCCATTATTTCAATCATTCATCATGTTTGTGCTAGTTATATTTTGACCCTTGTAACAGGTTACCCGCCTGCGGGAGTATCAGGGTGTTGATCCTCACTTTGACAACATTGCAAGGCAGTACCATGATATTGTGCAGGTGACACCAGCTTTACTAAAATATTTACCTCATTCGTACCAAATATTTATATATAGATATCAATATCCATTTAATTCTCTCAAATGTTTCTATTCTGTTTGTCCTGAAGCTTTCCTCATTTGGGATGACAAAAATGAAGGAATATGAGGATATAATAATGGATATAAAAATATACTAGTCGAATAAATGTGAAACTCTTTGAACTTCAAGGAAAAGGCGCAGATTTATCATTTCAATTTCCTAGGCATGTTTATTTTTTTTTTCGAGTTTAATATGTTGATGATATTGTGCAGAAATTGGAGAACATGCAATGGACAATCCACCAAGTTGAAATGGATCTGAAACGTTTGCCAGATAAACCCAGCACATAGAAGTTTTATGCTTTGTCTCCTTGTTCTTGGTTTGAATTCTTTTTGTAAATGGTATTAAAGGCATCACCCTCAATTAACCTAACATTCAATCTGTGAGCTTTTTTTAAAAAAATAAAAAATATTTGGATTATTTTGCATTACCTTACCTGATAGAGGAGAAAAAGGAAACTCCAAAACCTGCTATTTCTGCTAGTTTAAGATGTCAAATAGTATTGAGGTCTTTATTCTTTTGTATTTAATCAAAGTATTTTTGTGTGCGTAGGTTCTAATACTCAGCTTCTGAATGACACAAATATGGGTGGATGCAATGTATAAGTAAACATGCACTAAGGGAATTAAAAAATCGTGCTTGCTTCAGTTTTTAAAGCTAATTATATAATAAATTACATTAGAAGTTTTTTTTTTATTACTTTTGGAGGTGTGTCATCAAATATACATGTTGTGTGGTGGGATGCTTGCTTCATGATTGATGAGTTTTAGAAAGTTAGATTGACCAAAATATCTTTTGTTATGTTTATATTATTAATTTTGAGAGAAATAGAGCAAAATATTAACCATTTGATTAAAAAAATCATTTTTAATTTATATTAATTATATAATATTTATCATACTCAATTAATTTAATTTGTGACTTAATACTATCTTACAAAGACATTATGCCTAACTTATAAAAAAAAATGCCGATCTGAGAACAAAATAAATCAGAATGTGTCCCACGTTAGGGGTCCTTCCCCTTTATTTAGAAAAAGGGTTTTTAAATTGGTCGGCCATTAAATTCTGAAGACAATGATTCAAGATTAAGTAGTTTAATTGTAATTGAAATAGTCATAATTTAATAAAATTATTTTAACTTTTAATGTAATACATTAAGAAATATTAAATGAAATATATAATATTAAGATAGTTTTTTTAATCATGACCACTTGTTGAAATTTTAAGAGATTTTTATAAAATATCGATAATTATGAAGTACACATTACTTTAAAAGAGTTTTAGGAATACATTAAGTTATAATAATTAATCAAACAAAGTTAATAAAATCTAAATTCATAGGTGATTTTTGATTAATAGACTCTTATCGATGATTGAATGATTTTTTCTTAATCGGAACCTATTTATTCTTTAATTAGACCTTCATAATTCTTCAAATTGATAAAGGAAAAACTATGTGATAACTTAATATATTGGGACCATAACTTTCTTATAGCGTGTTAATCTAATAGAATTACTTAATCAATTAATAATGTAATTTTTTTAGTTTACTTGTGATATATTTTTAGTATAAAATTTGTTTATACCAGCAACTAATTACAAATAGTATTAAATATGATTTTTATATTATGTTTGAATCAAATGTTCTAAGAAGAGAAATGGGAGAGTGAAACGAGAAAAAATATATGACTAAAATAAAGGAAGACAATTAATTCAATGACATATCTTCAGAGAAGCTAAATTAGCTTAGAAATGATTGATAGTGATAGAAATTTTAAACACATTCCCTACTCTCTCTCTCTCTCTCTTTTGTGGTTAGCAGACAGTTGTAGTATTGGATACTCGTAGATTTTAATTGATGTTACTTTTCCTATAAAAACTATGTAATTTTACTGTAATTTTGTTAAAAAAAAACTATGTACTATTCCATAACTTTTAATTATTATAAAAAAAAACTTTTAATTGAATATTTTAACGACTTAATTATCCTAACTATGTTTTTCGGTAGTGAAAGTGAAAGGTGAAAATGAGGGATGCAATGCAATAAAATAAGTAGAAAATGGGATTTTCATATATGTTTAGTACGAGTTAAATGAGGGATGAATGTTATCGAAAAATGAAAATCCCACATATTTTAATTTCACTTTAAAAATGACAGCAGATACGATAAAATTATACACTTGATATGTTATTTTTATTTGTTTTTGAAACTGTCCTTTATCTCGTGACATGAAATAGATTGTTGTAATCTAACTATCAAAATGATAATTAATTCTACATATACCCTAAAAAACTAAAAATCTATTATGCTACATACATATTCGAGTATGCTAAGCATAATCAAATGTGTTTCTTTCTATAATCGAATGATATTGAAAACATAATCAAAGAATCTTTTTATAACACAACACCTATGTCAAATTCATTTTCTTGCAAGGGCATATTCCATTATGCATTTTGGTATAATTGATTATGTACCTTTTTTTTAATAATTGAAGATCAATGTAGAATCATAAAGTAAAAAAAAGAAGATTTTGTTCTAAAAAAATGACAACATGAATAAAATTCGAATTGTAAAAATACTTATTTTTATGCCTACTAAATTACTTTAATTCAACTTTTTCATTTTTTTTTATTGAACAACTTCAGACTAGTTATTATTTATATATCTTTATTCTATATTTTATCAAAACTCTCATTATTTAATTATGTAGGCGCAATAAATGTTTCAACAATATTTTCATTCTCTTTCATCTATTTTTTATTTTTTTTTCTCTCACACCAATCAAAGTCACTTTAAATCAGCAAAACATGTTAAAGAACTAGTAAAATAATATTACACAAATCAAATAATTAAATACAAATGATTAATATATTAAAATTAAGATTAAATCATTTAAAAATTATCCAAAATTAAATTTTAATTAGATTTTATTTCACTTTCAAATTAGTCCATATCTCTTCTTCTAATCAAAGGGGTAACACCAAACACTAATGAAACGCACAAATTCCAAATACGGCTATGGACGTAGAATAACTGCCAGTTCACAGCATCTGACCAGAGAGGTGACAGAATCAACAAACCAATGACTTTAAGGAAAGTTAACTAATTTAACAATAATCGATTATGTCATTTTTCTCGTTCTGGATTCTTCTGCATCTTTCTCTACCATTCCCTTCACTCTATGGGCCCCACTTCGCGCTCTCCAAATATTATTACCTGTTTGGATGCACTTTCCCCTGTCACTCACCACTTCCGCGTTCAATGTACGCAATCGCAGGCACGCGTGTGCCATATTCTTATCCGGAATAAGAATAGGATCCTCTTATCTTCTCACCCAAAAGCACCTCCCGATTTTCCGCACGTCAGCGCAAATCACTTAATCGCCGTCCACGTGTATCCTCCAAGTCATCTCGGCCGTTCAAAAACTTGCGGCCCTCACACACTTGCACCGGCTCTGCCCCACGCACTAATATATATATATATATATACATGCGTAAACCCATCTTCACGTTCTTCATACATATCTTTCTTGTTTGCTTCCCAAGTCTCTCGAAGCATCTTTCTTTCTCTTCCTGCAGGTTCGTTTCTCTCTCCTTTTGGTTCTTGTTTCTTAGGATTTGGTTGTGATCTTTGGTGATTTATGCTTCTGTTTTGTGTTAAACGGTGGTCGTGTGTTTTAAGTAGTTTGAAATACGTTTAATGAACTATGTTTTACTATGTTGTTATGTCTTGTTTATTTAAATGATAGATAGATATTAGATGGTTTTGTGAGTTCGTAGATTAATTTTGTTAAGGTTTTGTTTGTGGATCGTGAATCTGCTTATGATTTATTTCTTAGGTGTAAAAAGTATGGGATTTTGTTAGTGATTTTAGTATACCATAACAAAAACAGTGAACTTTTTATTTTCTGTTTTCTACAATAACTCATTAACTCATGCACCTAATCATCCACTGAGTTAGGTCCCTCGACATTTTTTATTTTCTTGTTAAGGTTTTGGTTTTGATTTTTTGTTTTTTGTATGGATCAATTAGGAATTACCAAATTACACCTTCCCATTGATTCCTGATTCCGGGTATTTGATGATTGGCCATCATCATTAAGTTATAATTTGTGAATATGATAATAATTTCTTACAACAAATATGAATAAATTATATTTATGGATAGAACTTAGATACCGCTTCTATTCCTAGGTGTTTTTTGGTGCTTTTTTCAATCAAAATTGGAGTTCACACTGGTAATCTAGAAAATTAAGGTTACGTGATTACTTCAGATACCGAAATGAAACTCTAATCCTGATAGGAGAGTGTTAAGTTTGATGCATGATTCCGAATACCATTTTTTTTATCAGTAAATGTTAATTATTAGCTGCTTTATTAATTTTTGTTAGCAGAAAGAATGGAGCAATCTTTCTCGCTTTTTTTTTCTTTCTTAATCTCCCAACCAACCTTATATCTTGGCCCAATATGGTTGTTGACTAGAGTCAATTTATGAAATCTTGATTTCTTGTTGTATTCTAAAATTGGCATGTTTTGCAGAAGCTATCCGTGTTACTTGTTCCCAAGTCTCCAACAAGCAAAGTACATGGTTGATTTGGAAATCCAGGTCCCCAGCGCATTCGACCCGTTTGCCGAGGCGAGAGAATCAGATGCCCCCGGGGCAAAGGAGTATGTGCACATACGAATTCAGCAGAGGAATGGAAAGAAGAGTCTGACAACAGTGCAAGGGCTGAAGAAGGAGTTCAGCTACGAGAAGATCCTCAAGGACCTCAAGAAGGACTTCTGCTGCAACGGGACTGTGGTGCAGGACAAGGAGCTTGGCAAGATTATCCAACTCCAAGGCGACCAGCGCAAGAACGTATCCCATTTCCTCGTTCAGGCCGGTCTTGTCCGGAAGGACCAGGTCAAGATTCATGGTTTTTGATTTAACGATTGGTCTTGTTTATGTTGTGGTAGTAGTAGTAGTAATTTGAAGTTGTTGAGTTTTGAAAAGTTTGGATTGTTTCTTTTGTTTGATGAGTGGTGTTGGAATAAGTTTGGTTTGGTTTTCCAATTTTTAATGATTGGATTTCATGGATGTTGTTAGTGAACTTGAATTGCTCAAGAGCAAGTTGAATATAATAAATGATGATTTGGTTTTTCAGAAGATGGTGGAACCTTTTCTACTATGTTTTTACTTTTAGCTGATTTTGCTGCAATATGATTCAGTTCAATGTCTCAATGGTTGGCACTGTTTTTCCTTGACTAGATAACCAATCGACCATCAAAACTGTAACTTAAATTACACCAATAAAAAAGTAACTCATCGGTCTTTTTTATGTTGTAGTAGTGGCTTGCTAGTGCTATAATTTGAAATTGTTGTTGGTGGGGTTGTGAGTCCTGAAGTTTGGATTTTTCTCCGTTTGATGAGTGATCGGATTTCATGGATGTTGTTGTTGAGCTTGAATGCATGCTCTAAGCAAATTTACACAAGAATTTATGATTTGGTTTTTAGAAGATGGTGGTGTGTTTTTGTTTTGAGCTTATTTAGCTACAATTGTGATTCAATTCAGTGTCTCAATGGTCGTAATTACGAGGCTAGGTTAGGATAACAACAATCAATTAAAACATGACTACAATAGACAAATAATAACGAATGATAGAACATATATAAATTTCTCAACATGATCAAAGAATAAATGTTGAGACAAGTGTTAGAATGGTGAATGATTTTATTATTTGAATGTTCAGTTTTAAATATTTTATTCTTCGTATGCACATGCTTTGAATATACTTTGGAATTAATGATAGATCTGTTCATTTTGGTTCTAAAGTAACTCAAGTCTTTACTTTCTTTTGATGTATTTTGTAATTGTCTCTTGACGTGCAAGTACAACCAAACGTTCAATATACATATATATAATAATAATAAATGTGTACTAATAGTGCGAAGTATTTTTTTATAACACTATAATAATAATTGTTATGTAAGTTAATTTGATAGATTTTTACAATAATTATGCTATAATTTATAATAATATAATAATTTTTTATTTGTCGATCATAATGAGAATAATAAAAATTAAACTCATTAATTATTACTTATTATGCGGGCAAGTGGTTAACAATTTGTAATATTTTTTTATCATGGTAAAAATTTATTGATACCAAATAATTTTTGCTAGAAACGATAATAAATCTTAGACGAATGGATAGAAGTTGAATATTTTATTTTTAATATAATTTATTTTATATCCAAACATTAATCATAATTTAAATTATAAATCATTTATTAAATAACACATTATTATCATTTGTGTTATTATCTTGTTGGTCAATTTGTAACAAATAAATATGCTTTCGTGAGATTATCTTGAAACAAATCCTTTGCTCTCTAACCAGTATTCCATTATTCTGTAAACATTGTTGTCGTTTCAGGATCATTCTCGATAATCTTGAAACAAATCCTTATACGGACATTACATGACTATGTCTGATTCAAATCACACGTATTGCAATTTGCAACCTCCACATTAGTTTTTTCCAACCAACTCGATGAAGATCAATTAAAACTTGTTTTTTAGTGACTCGGTTTGATTCTTCGTCAGGATATACTTCTATTAAAAAACTAATTATTATCATTATTATGATGATGATATTATAGTCAAAGAAAAATCAAACGCTCTTGTACAATTAGGTAATAGTACCACATTAAAGTATCACCACTGGAATAGTGTGACGTGACAGGCAAAGTTTAAGAACCGTTTCATTATTTTCTTTTTGTCCAGGAATCGTCTCTTCTTACTTAGGCAATGTTGCTACTTTCTAACCAAGTGAAATATGCCCAACTGTATAATTTGCAGCAATAAACGTTAATTTTGGTACTTTCTTCAACTATTTCTCGAAGTCTGATGTTTGTTTTCTTTCTTTCTATTTTTCAAAAACATTTCATAAAAACTTCGTCATAAACTTTAAATATAAAGGAGTTAATAATTTCAAGTTGAAATAAAACAAATATTAGTGACATATGAAGATATAAAATATTTGTGAGACTCATTTGGTAAACTTCATATACATATAATCATTTAGTAAACTTTTATTTTAGAGTTAAGTGAAGAGTTGCTTAAATATCACAAAATATAAAATAAGAGCAATGTATCATAGTAAAACTTTTGCAAATATTATAGATCAGAACTTGCATGGACTAAATTAGAGGTTGTCTTTCCAATTATGAACAACCCGCGAACCTAAACTCATAAAAAATTATTAATTAGTTTGGTTCTTTTTGAGAGTTTGGATCATATTCAACTCAATTCTTTCAAATTTGTTTAATGCAAGCTGGGTAACAAGTTCTGTTTTTTTAATTTATGACCTGATTCAACCCGTAGCTTTTAATTAAGTTTAATTTATATATATATATATATATAATATAAATTAAATTATTAAATACAAAAACCTATAATTTTTTAATATGACTTATTATCATAAAAATCTATGTTTTCTCATGTTAAATTAATATTAAATAGTTTAAATTTTTTTAGGCTCAACTAACCCAAGATAACTCAATCCATTTATGATTAGGTTAATTTGATTTGAGTTTATTAATAAAATTATACAAATTCAATTCAATTCATAAAAATTTCATCAAATTGAATAACAAATTTAATATCTAACCCAATTCAACTTATAAACACTCCTAAAATTATACTTGCATTCTATGCAAGGTTTTGCAAGGATGTTTCAAGCTCCTTGACATTATATTGTTTCTTTAGTTTTTTTTTTTTTTTAATTTAAACAGGATCGAGGATTACAGTTTGAGAAGATCATGAACCAAATTCATGATGTTTTAGATGAAAAAGAAACATGAAATTCATGGCAGGCATAATTGAGCTATAGATTAATTTTGACACGTGATAAGATTTTTCTGCTTTTAATTAGAAATCATTCTAGATATGATTTGTAAACTAATTATTACAAAATTCAACAATATTACTATCCATTGGAATATGTTATTGGATGATAATATAACCCAAAAAAAAACATTTACATTGATAAATGCATTTTAATTAAATTGATTGAACTATTTGAGTTTGTTTCTTTCACTTCTTTTTTACAACTTGCGCGGAGAATCAGACTCCAAATATTTTCAACCACACCTGTGACTAATACACAAGGATTCAAGTGATTTGAATATGATAAAATCATGGAAAACAAATCTTATGAAGGCTGATAGACGTATTCTGCCATTCCCAACCTAGAATCATTTAAACCAAAACCGCTAAAATAAAATGAAAATTCAAATTGAAAAGAGAGAGATACGGTCTAAGTTTTAAAACCTGAATTGAGAATAAAAATTTATAATTTAAAAGAACAATTCAGCTCAAACGTTCGATTATTTTTAAAATATGACTTTGAAATACTCGGTAAAGGAAAAGGTATCTTCAATTTAATGAATTAAGAAAAAAGAGGCAAAACTGTAAATTGACGATTTGATATGGATGTAGTTGCAAAAAAAATGTTTTCTTTCTTCTTGCTGATTCACGATGGATTGAATAGGTATTGGATTTTCACTCTCTGTCTTTTCCAGGTTTATTGTCGCTTAGATGTACTAAGCATTATGCAAGCACAATCTCACTTTCAATGTTCATACAAGGAAAATGAGAAGGCATTGTCATGGTCAGAATCCAATCCTGTTAACTCCAATCAATCTTGCTGTGCCATAATGGGGTTGTCATCAGATAATGTGGTTTAACTAAACAAGGTTTGATTTGACCACTAAACCACTCTCTTTGTAGCATGAAAACTTCACACAAATTTCAAGCGCAAAAACTTGTATAATCTTATTGAGATATCACCTTTTTCTATGTGAGTTTATACTTTGTGTCCAAAACAAATTCAAAGAGGACTCGGAAATGGAATCTCAGTGAAAAGCAAAAAAAGGTCCCAGAAATGAAAAAAAGGGAGTTGACTAACAGTCATGAGGAGCATAGTAACTCAAAAACATTCTAAATAGAAGCTTTACATGCCTATGAGTGATACAAACTGTTTGGAAGTACTTCTCAGAGGTATAAACCTTTTCTCTAGAGGGGTTTTGGATACCAGGCCCTCAGACTGGTTAGATGGTGTGATTTAGAATAGCTTGCCTTGTTGTTGGTTCCCACTCTTCATCATCGCAGAGAATTCTTCATAGTTGATTCTACCATCCTGTGAAACCACAAGATTGAGTATCGAATATGGAACTAGAATAGAAACTTGTAGCAACTCACTTAATAGAAAATAAGCTTACATGATCTGTATCCACTTCAGATATAATTGTATCAACTTCAGATATGATTTCCTTGATTGTTGCATCATCACCCATACCATATTCTTTCATGGCTGATTCCAATTCATCTCTTGTAATAAACCTGTAATGAAATCAAATGAAAACCAGAGAAGATATGTCATTGCCCCTGACTCTCTATCCTAGTAATGCTAATCATCAATTAATGATTGTTTAAGTGCATGTTTGGCTTCATGTCAAGTTTTTGAGAATCATGTTGAAAAACTAGTAAGCTTGGATTTTAGATAAATGTTCACATGCTTGCTTGCACATTGAGGAATTGATTTCACGTCCATAATGGATTTTTGAGTTCAAACAATTTTTAGGTATAATCAATTTTGAAAAATCAATTTCATTTAAAAAATCAATTTGCCGACGTTACCAAAGCAAACACTTAATGAGGTTGCTGGCCACTGTGCTTTATTATTAAATTCTCAAACAAAATGCATGACACTTAGTTGATAACCATGACATTGACAATGAACTTAAAAATTGGACTCAGTAGTTGAAGGATTCATATGAATGGCATAATGCAAAGTCAAATGCAATTGGAGGAAAAGACTAGGTTGGACAAGAAATCATGATGATGAAGGACTTACCCACTGTTGTCTTTATCAAAATATTGGAAGGCCTTGAAAAGTTGGTCATCTCTTTCTAATTTGTGTCTATGCATTGTAGCAGTGATGAATTCTATGTAGTCAATTGAGCCATTTCCATCTACATCAGCCTATAATTTTGAGCCAAGAAATATAAGTTTGGAAATCCTTATGCTTTGTTTGGATTAGGAGTGAAACAGAGAGAAAAGAAAAACGAATGATAGAAACAAAGATATGTTGTATGGATAAATAGAAATAGGAAGGAAGTGGAAGAATTTATCTATTTATTTGAAGGGGTGAAAAAGAAAGTGGAAGGAAATAAATGAATTATATAAAGAAACTTAACTTTTAATATGATTGTTTTTTCTTAACATAAAATTATTTCTTATTTTTGAAAAAAATTTATTATAATTTTTTTTTTAAAAATTAAACCAAAAAATGAAAGAAAAAGATAATTTCCTTCCCATTTCATTCTTTTTTTTTGGGGGATGTTTTATAGTGTATCTCACATAAATAATTTCCCTCCTTCCTATTTCCCCTCTCAAATAAACAGTGAAAATTTAATATTTCTACTTGTCTCCCTCCTTATTTCCTCCCAATCCATTCTATTTCTCCCCAAACAAACAAGGTAAAAGAAAAAATATAGAGGACAAAAGAACAGCTTACAGCTTCCATAAGTTGCTTCACTTCAGCCTCTGTAAGCTTTGAGCCAAGTCTATGCAATCCTGACTTAAGTTCTTCATAGGTGATTGTACCACTCTTGTCAGTGTCCATATTTGTAAACATTGCCTTCAAACCTTGGATCTCTTCTGCAGACATATTCTCAGCAATGACCTAAAAGAATGTTCAAAATCAAGTTAGTTTTTTGAATTGCAAGACCTAGATAATCCTTCACTATAAAGTTACATAGATTGGTCTAACTCAGTCATAACAGGAACACTAGAATGAAATTTTTCACATCTCAATGTTGTAACTACTTTAATAGACATTTTAAAGAAGTTATGGTTTAAAGTTAACCTTTGATAATTTTTAGCAATCCATAGACATAGAGGTACTTAGTATGCTATCTAGGGAAACAAGTATTAAAGATCACTTTGGTATCTCTTCATGCAGATTGTGGATGGACATACCTTCAAGGCAAGTTTCTTTAGCTTATTCATTGCTCTAAATTGCTTCATTCTGGAAAGGACTGCACTGTCTATCGGCTTGTCTGAAGCATTTCCATCTTTAATCCATGGGTGCTCTAATCATTCATACAATATATAAATCAGTTACAAGAGAGAATAAAATCCAAGAACCAAGAAATTTCATAAGGATGCTCAACCCATGTTATCAGTCAGCAACAGTTGCAAACAGCAGCAGCTGCTGATTATATCAGAACATTGTTATTATGTTCCCAAAAGCACATGCGCGCACGTGCACACACACACACACACTATTATTTATCAAACAAATACCTAACAAATAAATAATTTACATCCTTAAAGATAACGGAAGGACTTGTATATTTGTGATAAACTGAGGATACAGTTTTGTGATGTAATATATCTTGTCTGACAAATCTCCAGTCTTAACAACTAGTAAGTTCACTTGCAGAGTATGTTGGCATACCTGTATAGATATAGCATAATATACAGATATGAAATAGCCTTTGAAATCTACAAGCTATTAAGTGAATTCAGTTTCTTCATGCATTACAATTAACAATAGTTATTTGTACATACTACAATAGCTCACAAACTCCTCTTATAATTTATCTTCTAAATCTTACACTACCAGTACACATAAAATTGACCAGTAAGCAGGAAGATACTATCAGGAGTTTTGGATACATTTTAATAAACTTCAAGTATTTAATAAGATTAAGGAGAAAACACATGAAAAAAGTTATATACCAAGAACTTGAGCAGAGGTAATGCGTTTCTTTGGATCCTGTATAAGCATCTTACGAACAAGATCCTTGGCACTGTCTGAGATGTTAGGCCATGGTTGACTTTCAAAATCAATGTGACCTTCCAATATGGCATCAAATATTCCCTTCTCAGTCTCTACAGAACATATTTGATAAAAACAAATTAGACAAGTCTAACAAGTAAAAGGGAATAGAAAACAAAAAGAAAATGTATGTTTTAAGTTTTCAATATAAGTTGATAATTCCTCTATTCTATTATGAAGATCAAAGTCTCAGTGTTTACCAGCCCAAAATGGAGGGACTCCACTAAGTAAGATATACAATATGACTCCTGCACTCCATATATCTATTTCCTTCCCACATCTGCGCCGCAGAACTTCAGGAGCAACATAGTAAGCACTACCAACTATATCCCGATATACCTTTCCTGGAAATAATTAATCAGAGAAATTTAAGTACACATTCCAAAAGGAAGATAATCTTGCTTCTATTTAATTTCAATAAATCATCTGATTGAATGATAAGTAGTTTCAATAGATATTTAAGTGCATGTATTGCCCGTGAATGATGTGATTACAAATGTGTGAAGCACTTCAAAGCTAATTACAGAAGTAAAATGGACCAACAAGCAATAACTTTATTTCCTAAAATTTGACAAAACATCTCAAATTAAGTGAAATCTGAAACGAAAATCTGTCTGCAAATACTAAGTCTGCATGCTTGTGATTTTTGGGTATAGCCAAAGCTTATCTGATAGATCATGGACCAAACTGGATATCAAAGACACCACAATTAGGTATAGTGATGAAATGCTATAAACCAAATGCATAATCGCAAACAGATGGAGGAAAAAGAACAATGATATGAAGCTTTAGTTAAATTAAATGATGGAAGTTAATTCCAACCTACATCTTTTAAGAAAATTGTGCTGTAAAGCACATGCTATGGTTCTCAAACTTTCTAGCCCAGGTTTTGACAAAACAGGGCTGCCAACAAGTAAGGACAATAAAGCTTCTTTGTACTAAGGCTCCCTCACCTACCACACCTACCTATTAGTTGTTGTATGTAAAACACTGGAACCAATACAGCTAAAATTCTAATTTTAAAATTTCATGAATTTGCAAAAACATTTCTAAAAAGCATAATCCAAAGGTAAAGTTTGAGATAGAAACGTTTAAAATTTTTCACTAAAACTTAGCAGCATATTCATTAATATTTCAATCCTAAAAATAAAACTAGCATATTTTCCAATGAAGACTCCATCTATTGGTTAAACTGGAATTCCACAGCATTAAGATGCCAGAGGAATTAGAACTAATGACCATTGAATGAATCAAAACTTTACCTTCTTCAATGAAAACTGACAAGCCAAAATCGGTTGCCTTGAGAAGTGCATTTTCGTCCCTACTAGATAGCAAAAAATTCTCTGGTTTCAGATCCCTATGCATCACACCCATGAAATGACAGATATGAACAACATTTACAATTTGTCTGCAAATTGAAGCAGCAGCCTTCTCACTGTAATGCCCCTTGGCAATAATCCTATCAAAAAGTTCCCCACCTGCACACAGCTCCATCACAACATGAACTGAGCTCCTATCCTCATAAGCCCCTTTGAACTCAACAATGTTGGGTTGACCACTCAAATGCTGCATAATCTGAATCTCCCTCTTTATGTCCTCCTTATCAGATTTGCTCGCAAGTTTCCTCTTGGAAATGGACTTGCAGGCATACTGCAATCCGGTCGAATTCTCAGTGCAAAGATATGTCACACCAAATTGCCCTCTACCCAACTCCTTCCCAAGTGTGTAGAACTGCTTCACATCCTCAAACTGCTTCCCAAGAATTGTGTCTTGCCTAACACCAACAACAGGTTTAGGACTAAGGGCTGGACCAGGAGGCTTCCATGGCATATTTTGAGGCACTGTCTGAGCAGTGGATGCAGCATGCTTTTCATGTAAATGATAAGGTTGATTTGCAGGTGCTCTTGATTGGTTGACCAAAGGTTCATGAGTCTTCTGGTTGTGCACACCACCAGTCCCAGCATGTCTGTAACCATTGTGTTGCGGCTCTGACTCTTTACTTGCACAACAACCCATGTCTCCAGATTCTCAAAATCCAAGTCTTGTGACAAAGAAACAAGAAAAAGAGCTGAATCTTTTATGTTTGGTATCAGATAATCACCACTATTTCAAACTGATTCAGTCAAAACATCAAACAGGTTGAACCCAGATGAGAATTCAAGGAAACTATAACATCTTAAACCTTGGATCAGAAACCTATAAGTAAATCATTCTGAAATTTAAAAAATAATAATAATAATAATAAAAACTTGTCCGGAACAAAATTAACCCTTAGATGAGGATTTTGGAAGAATATATCATATATGCAGAGGAAGTAAAAGGAGAGAGAGAGAAGACAAGTTTGATACTTTGATGAAGAAATTACAAGGAATTATAAAAGTGGAGCCTTGAAAGAGGGTGAAAGAGAAAGAATGTATAAAAAAAAAAAAGGGATAAATGCTAGTAGTACATAAGGTGGAGTTCATTCACATACTTTATATGAATGGATGATTGTAGAACATTAATGTTGGCAAATAAAAGAGAAAAAAAATTGAATGATGACGACTGAGATGATACCTATACCTATTTTGGAGAAACTTTATGGGTAAGTAATATATTAATGGAAAATAAATGTGATAAAAAAGATTAGTGAAAATAAACAACAAAAAAGGTATATAATTGGTCAACTGTTTCATATATGTTAACGAGTGAAAAGTTGGAAGTCTTGGGTTTCACAGGAAGCAACCGGTCACAAGAAAGATAGAGAAGCTTCCTTGGCAGCTGCTAATGACCGAATGAAAGACTGCACCAAATTCAAATATTGCCAACACGATTTATAGGTTAATTCTGCTCACCGTAAGTGAGTCAGATAAATTTTGTACAAAAGAAAAATCAAACACAGAATTTTCTGATAAATAAATTATTTTTTTAAGGTATAACAGAATTTTATATCATTATGTTAAAATCATAAATTTAAGAAAATTAATCTATGATAAAAATATTCATATTTAATATTTGATCCGTTTTAATTAGGATTTTCTCGAGAGAAAAATGTATATCAATCTAAATTTTGTTTAGAAATGCATCAATGGTACATTATTCTTCTAGTCATCCCATACACCTAATTAATGCATCATATGCATTTAAACAAACAAAAAATAGAAAAAATAACAATAAGATTGCCATCTTTTTCCACATTAGATCTTCACCACCACTCATATGCTTCATCAAAGAGAAAAACATGAACATTTAGATTTTAGCCTTTTCCATATCCAAGGTTTTGATTTTGGGATCATGTGATTTTTTTTACTAATTTTTGTGTGCATAATGTATATAAATTACATGGTTTTTTTGTCATGTATTGAATGATATTTTGATTGAATAAAAAATAAATATCAAGAATAATTTACAATAATTCACGTAATTTTTTTAACTAATGAACTAAATCTCCTAAATATATACTGAATGATATAATGCCTATTTGTTTTTTTTTTTGCATTTAAAATTTGGGAAAAAATATTTTATTATTTTTTTTAGAAGGAAATAAAATTAATCCAAAGCCAGCGGGAATGGATCATGGATAAGACATACACCCTACATATTAATTACTTATAACGCAAAATGTATTCAGCATACCAACCTAAACTTTCTCAATTTCAAATAGTGGTGACCAATTTTTTTCTATTTACCCAATTCAACAAAATTATAACATGTGCATAACATAATTTTGTACGTTGTTTTGAAAATTGATATGGTAACGAGAAAAGAAGAAAAAATCGTCTATGTTTTGAACATGTTTGTTTTTTTAAGTTAAATACATGTAAAAAATCAAATAATCAAACAAGATAATTGTAAAAATAAATTTGATAAATTAATTATGAATTAAGGGTAGCTTAATGAGTAAAATTAATAACTAGAGTATCAAGTCTAATATCCAAATTTTTTCTGATTCAGTTTCTCCTTTACTTTTTACCATTTTCTTAGGGTTTTTCAAGAGTATTAATATTAATAAAGGAAAATTATAAAATATCAATAAATATTTTTATTTGAAAATTCTGAGTACTCGTGGTAACTTGAACAGGTCAAGTGTTTATCTATCTATTGATTGACTCAGAAACAAATCAAGATTTGCTTGATCATCGCCATGTCAGGGCACACGGAAAAACATGTGACGGAGTGGTCAAAACAAAATTGTGTTTTATTTTTATAAAAACAAAGTTGTTGAGATGACGTTAAATTTGGATCATCAAATATAAGAGTGAAGTGTGCGTTCAGAGCCATAGGATACAAGAAAAAAAGGTAGAACCCAAAGAGAAAGCGTGTATACAACAAGTGTTGTGTTGTTTTGTGCTTTTAACAGCAACAAACAACAATTGGCATTTACGCGCTTTTCGTTGGAATTTCATTCTTTTTCTTCCTTTAAGATTGAACTATACGCCAGCCATTTTCTTTCTCCTTGAATTTTGTGTTCAAAAACTATAAAGAAAAAAAACCACATTTTCTTTTGAGAAAATTTTACGCCTCCTTGAATTTTGTGTTCAAAAAATAAAAAAGAAAAAAAAATCTTTTGAGAAAATTATACGTGTACAGTACGTACAGACATTTTCATCAGAATAATATTATTGAGTAAAATATTTCTAGATATATGACTCCCGTGTATAATATGTATTACTAATATCTCTAAAGTTTACTAGTTTACTTTTAACAGAAACCATGTTAATTTTTTAGACACATCATATATATTATGAGTGAAAAACTGAAATTAATTATTTCTTTATGTGTAAAGTTTTGTATTTATAAATAAAGTAATGTTTAAAGTCTAATGTACATGTGGTTAAAAGACTCTTGTAGCAGTGTTAGAAAGAGAACTTAACATCAATTTAAATAAAAATTGATGTTAAAATATTTGATTAACACCATTTTATGAAAAATTGATGTTGAAATAAGTTTATAATACTATTTCTTCTTGAATCGACATTGTATAATACAATAGTTATATTTAATTTTAAAAATGTCATCACATCTCTTTTAACATTGATTTTATAAAAATTGGTGTAGTATTAATAATGTTAAATGTATTTTATAGGTGATATTTTACTCAATATTTTTATTGGTTAGAATCCTTTTTAGGTATTCTTTTATGAGATCTCGACAATTAACTTTGTTTGTTTCAAGGATCAATGATTGACTCCATAAATCAATACAAGACTTTTCACTTAATTTGTCCTTAAACCATCACACTGTATTAGAGAAAGATGTTTGCTTTGATATTATTTGTAATGTCCATGATTGACAATTTTTTATTGACTCAGACACTATGACACTTCACATGGTGGTACTTCACTTAATATTGTCGTTGGTGAGAACCCTCCACTAGTCAAAATCCTTTCGTAAGTAGTCATTTTTGAGATTTCGACAATCAGCTTTATTTGCTTCTAAGATCAATGACTAATCCCATAAACTAATACGAAATTTTTCAACATGTTTTATTTTTACTTACACACTTCCTTTAAAGAACTTCTCAGAATCTCACTCATTCCATAATTACTCCAAGCTAAACATGCTTAACTATAAAATTCTTAAATAATAGACTATCCAAATATAAATGCTTCATGTTGGTAGTACCAATTAATATCTTTAAGTCATATACTCAACTATATAGTCTTAAATCTGTAAAGTCTCTAGATCTCTCTTTCTTGTGTGATTCATTGAAATGTTAGAACCAGAATCATTGCCTCCACGCTCACTTCATAGGTCCAGCATTATTATCGATGTCATTTATCCCTTTGTTGCCCTTTGTCTTCACCAAACAGGCTAGAATAAACACAAGTAAGAGGTGAAATGTAGGGTTTAAATTTAAGAATTAGTGTTAATTAGTTTTTTTTGTTTTTTTTAAAACTATATTAAATACGACCTTAATCATATGTTGGTAATCTGACAGTAACCTTTTGAAAACTTGTTTTTCTTTAGATAGAAAACACTTTGGATAAGTTTTATTTTATTATTATAATCGATTGTGAAAAAATAAAACTCAAGTCGAATCTGTAGTTTACTTGTGCTTTACATAAAGCTCTAATACAAGAAACTCGTTTCTTTAGAAGCAAGTGTTACTCGATCAATCCTCTATCGCGTGATTTGGGTGAATTGGCCTTTTTACTGGCTTAGACAAAAGTTCTTCTTACTTTGTCTAACTCTTTTGCGTCCATGAAATGCTTATGTCTTAGAGACTATAGAAGAACATAGCTTTCAAGTCATAATAAACTTTTTCGACTCCACTAAGGTTCTAAAGCAACTTTGTTTATTGTCCTTTTGTGGAGATGGCACTTTTGTATGGTGCTTTTTTTTTATTATTATTATTGGAGTGTTACTTGAGTATTTGAAAAATGAATTAGCAAAAGTGGTTGTTGTACTTACTTAATTACAATCAGGAAAAACGTTTATGCCAAAAAAAAGAGAGGCAAAAAGTAGCTTGGTTTAACTATGCTCAGCAATGTTTATGATACATAAATTTATTTGATATTTAATTGTTTATTCCAAAACCCAGATCGGCATGTTTGTTAATTAAGAGTGGAAATCTAACTAAAATGTCTACCTGCATTCTAGTTGACCTTAGTGTTGTTTGCAGATCTTCCATATTTCTTTATATTATTTCATTATGTCATTATGTTAGTTATAGGCATACGCTAGCAAATGCATGTTATTGTAGATGATATAACACGCATTTCCATTTTGGTAAGTTATAGAAAGTTTCCATATCACAGTTTTACAGTTATCAACATGGATAAACAAGAATTGGTGTTCAATTTCCCTAACTTTCACTATGTGCACCCAAATTAAGTAGCTAGGTTTTGAGGATAATATAATTTTTCAACTTATTACTTTGTCCAAGTGCATTTCATCTACCATGTGATATGATGCTCGCTATAATGTATATTACTATATTATATCCCTTGTTAGTGCTGTGGTTATGTTCTTAAAGTAATAGCAACATTAATGATTTGTGTTCAGAAGGGATGATCCAAAACAATCAATGCCCCTGCCATTGCAACTACTTTAGTTGTAGCTTCTAATAATTCACCAGCCTTCCTAAAATCACTTTCTGCTGATCAACTACCACTACCACATGCTAAAACATGTACACCAAAGTGCTCTAATCTGATGCATATATAAAGGGTCCATCTCATATTAATGATGAATCTTGACTATACCTAATTTGATGCTCCCACATAGTGTAACACCATAACCCATGAACCGGACCACATAGTGTGGGAAGTGGTGCATTCATATATATATATATATATATAGTCAAGCAGCCATGTCATATTTAATTAATTAATGTGTCCATGTCATTGGGACTTATTGTGAATAAGAATAGACTCATACAGTGAGATCCAATTACCAACAAACAAATTAGCAGAAGTGAGATAGTGAAACCGTTCTAATAGTTTCAATGGCTGGTATGACTTACATTAGCATATGCAGAATTAAATATATTTAATGTCCATTTTTTTATACAGTCAAAACCAATCCAAACTCTATCATCCATCTCTTCTTATATAAGTCAAATATTGCAGCAGCATCCAATAACAATAAACTTTAGTGCAGCTTACCAATAGCATATATGCTCTTTATGTACAACTTCATCAGTGACACTAAAACAATATTATTGAATCAAAGACCAGGAACTGAAACGCATTCACTATAACTACATCATAAAAAGCAACATAGAGCTGGACCATCCGTGACTGGATATACTGTTTAGTTGGATATGAATATGTAAGAAACGTGAGAAGGGGAAGATTTTATAAATTTATTAGTTTCGCATATGTTCCAGATCAGAGTTCATTAATATTAAACTCTTAATAATTTGTAGTATTTTACTTTTTCTCTTCACCTGTTATAAACCAAACATAGTTTTCTTTCCTACACGTTATTTAAAATTCTTTCCCCCCTTCAAAACACTGCATATATGAGAACGTGCACTCTTCATGTCTTCATCGTTGGCTCCAATTGCTAAAGGAGATCTTCGAGCTGTCAGATAGTAACACTTTGTAACAAATGTTGAAAAAAAAAAACGAAGTCTACAACTATTCTTGAGGTTCTTTCTCTCGAATCAAATTTCTGATAGTATTCACTTTCATTGCCATAATTGATTGATATATGCTGTCTGTCATTGTGTAATCAATGATAAAAGCTTTTGTGTTGTTTTTTTGAAGCTATGATTCAATCTCACATTTAAGCTTCCCTATCCCAGAGTGAACCCACAGATTGAGGGTAGTGTATGTTTGGTAAATAATTATTTTTAAAAATAATTAGACTAAATGTATTTTTTATCTTTCATATATATATATATATATATATATATATATATATATATATATATAACTAATATTTTGTTTTGATTATTAATAAAAAATATTTTTTTGTCTATAATAAATATTTATTTTATTTTATTTTCCATAAAGCGCTACCTAATTAGGTTTTTAAAGCGCTATCTAAATAAATATGGAAACTAAAAAAATAAAAAAAAATTATTAGGACCAAAAAATTAAAAAAATATATTGGGGACAAAAACAAAAAATTGGTCATTTATTAGAGACAAAAAATAAAATTAAAAATTCTTTTGTGAAATTAGTAAAAAATAATTATATTTTTGTAATAAAAAAAATTGTTTAGAACGCTCTAATCAAAACCCATCGTATTTTGGTTAGGGATTTATTATAAAATAATTCCTCTAACTTTATTTTTATTTTCAATTTTTTTTTGTTTTTAATTTTTCTCCTAAGTTTATTGTATAACTCGTTTTTTAATTTGTAACATGATCTTAACAATGCTATTCTTGCATAATACTACCTTCATTTCATATCTATTCAAATTTAAGGATCATATGTATATAGAGAAAGAAATATTTATCAAGGGGTCTAATTCAATTGGTTGAACAGGATATGTGATTGTTATAAATCTTCTAATATCATGTTTAATTTCAACGGATAAAAAAATTTAAAAATATATAAGGGAAGTAATCTATTATTATTTTTGGACCTTTTTTTTAATATTATAGTTGTGAAGTGTTTATTGACATTGTTGATTATTAATTTTTGGCAAAAAACTTATCTCATCACCTTTGTGTGTTTACTCTTTTAATCATATTTTTTTTATGCATAAGACTCAAACTTGGAAACTTATCTAAACACTCATATCAACAATTTTTTTCCAAAACACCCTTATTTAAGTTAAAAAGGGGTAAAGGTAAAAAAAAATATAATAATATTTTGAATTTGTAAAATATCAATAGTTTTGAAACCAAAAGAAAATGTTAAAACATAAATATAAGTAGCAAAAGCATTATGTTGACTTAGGGTATGTTTGGTTTAAAGAAGAGATAGTAGGAAAAGAAAGAGGAAGAAAGAAATAAAAACAAAAAGTTAAAAGATTTTTTAAGTTGTTCTATAAGAAATAAAATGAAAGGAATGAAGATTAAAAAATTTATTTTTCTCTTATTTAATTGTATAAAAAGTAAAACAAAAGAAAAGACATGTATATGAAAAATGATATAAATATCCTTTTTTTTTACGTCTGACATAAATATCCTTAAAAAAAAGAAGTGTAAAAAATTAAAGACAAATTTGATCTTTTTACAAAAATCAAAACCTTCCTTTACTTTTCTATCTATTTTTGTACCAATGTATAGTTTCACTATTTGTCTTCCATCCTCTTACTTTATTTTATTCAATAAATCAAACGGATAAAAAGAATACCAATAACGATCAGATGAAGTGGTAGGAATTTGTGTTCTTCAACAAATAATCTAGAATTTGAATCCTAATTTAATCTTAGGTTAATAAATTATGTTGAGAGAAAAATATATATTTTATGTATGTTTAAGATCTCTAATAAAAATTTGTTATTATTTTCAATGAAATAATTTCGTATCAATATCATGATAAAAAGAATTTGAAATATATTTTTTTTTTTATCTTTTATGATTCCTTCCTCTCATGATGCACCTAATCAAACACATCATTAATGAAATAATGGATTTAATTAAGGGAACTTTAAAAAGGAAATGATTTTGATACTCTTTCTTTCATTATAAATTTTGTTAGAAGAAAAAATATGTATCATTTTAACATTTTAAAATAAATATTAATTTTTTTTACATATACCCCTCGTAACATTTTTTAGAACTATTGTTGTCTTGCATTGTTTCTAGACAAGACAATTAATAATGAGTTTAATTTTATAAAATTATTATGATCTTTTATCTATTTACTGATTTTTCCTAATTTGTGAAAATAAACTTAGAGATATCAAAATCTCACACAGTATTCAAATTAGCTGAAGGGAGTCAAAACTAAAGAGTCTTATTTCATTCATTGACATCTGACCTAACCCTTGTCTGCATTAGTATTTTTCTTAAATAAAAAAAATTGAGAGTAGGTAATCTGAGAGGAAGAGAAGATATTTTTAGCAAATCAAATAAATTGAGAGTAGATAAACAGAGAAACCCACGTTATTAGGCTAAAAAGTATAAAGCCATGTATCTACGGATCTACCCATCATTTAATGCAATTAAATCACTTATTCTTTATTGATCCACCAGGAGGAACCACCTTTCCAGCGCCCTTGTTTTGTCATCCTGTTTCTCTGTGGTGTCCTAAGTGTTGAAACTACCTAAAATTAGCCACTGAAATTCCATAGTTTCCAATATTACAAAGAAATGACATTAAATGACAACCGGAAAAAGTAAAATAGTCAATTCCAACATGCATTGCTGAATTTCTCCATGTGATGGCATTTGCTAAGCTCGAACTGGTATTGATTTAATTATTGACAACAACAGAATCACAACAAATTCAATGTAACAGGTTTGAACTTTGAATCTCAATTAGTCCAATGAGAAATTGGGGAGTCCAGTGAAGTACTAAAACTTGGTTTAATAGGCAAAACTTCATTCCACATCATGATTTAGAATTCAGGGTAATAGTGAAAAATAATTATTAGATGTAGATCCCTTTAGAGATCAACTAACGGCTATTTTGCCCATAGTGCTTAAATGTTAATTGTTGTTTTTTTTGGAGTTAATGGAATAGTTTATACTTTATACTTCTGTGTTTAGGCCTGCACCCAGCAAGCCCAACTTGGCAGGCCCAAGAAAGTTCAAACAGCCCAGTTCCCTATTTGTGTTCAGCACTAATTAAGTATGTGTTATGTCCTATTAGTGTAAGTTTGGTTCATATAGTTGAGCAACTAATTAAGTATGGTCTTGTTAACCTGGTCTTTTAGATTTGGTCTCACCTACTCCCCTTGACTTTCTCAAGTTGTTTTATGAACGCTACTTTTTCTTTGTTGTAAATATCAATAGTTCTTAAGGTTTTCTAAGAGTTTTCTCCCTTGCATCTTTTCATTCTCTTTTTTCTTTGTGAATTCATGGGTGATTCTCACTTAAAAGCTTGTTAGTTCTATTGTCCCAATGATAGTTGGGAAGAACAAGTTATATATTGAAAGATTTGCGAATCACACAAATAAGTTCTTGATGACAGTGTAAATTCACATGTCTTAATTTGTTAGTGGCTATATTGGTTCATACTTGATTGTGATCATATTGATAACTAGAATATCAGCTCAAACATCCGAATTCCTTATGAGTTGAGAGACTAAATTGAAGGGCAAAAGCATCACATCAGTGAATGAAATCTTAACTATAGACACTTCAAGCGCTAATAATCATCTACTATTCGAGAGGTAGATACAAAGAGCATTGGAGGGAGGGGACATGAACCTGACCCATGAAAAAGTTAAACTATTTGAATCTGTAATTTGAAAGGAGTGTGTGGCTGTGCATTAGTATAATTTTGGTTGAAATTGATTTTGCTATGTTTGGATACTTTTATTTTAAAAGCAAATAAATAGTAATATTCACTACAATATTTTTTATCAAACACAAAAAATATTTCATAATTGTTTGTAACTCAAAATTAATTTTTGGATTGAGAATTAATTCTTCAAAATTAAAACAAGCATATAAATATATTTATTTTAAACCACATACCTAATTCTAGATAATCCAATGAAAATCCAAACACATAGGAAGTCTAATACATCAATAGATGTTTGCACAACACATGATTTTCTATACCCAAAAGTAGAAAATCTAAGTGCATGTTTGTTTCACCGGTGCCTTAGCTCCCACCAACGTCTTGAGAAGCATCTCATGTGTCACTTGTGCAGTGAAATATATGGCAAAACAAACATAGTTTAGGTCATTAACTCACTAATCTCACATGAGTGGTAGAATTTTTAGACTCATCCATGCAGAAACTATCTCATGGTTGGTGTCAGGAATGTTACTCGGCCTCATTTGAGCCATGTAAGCAAAGACACTTTGCACATTATTTCATAAACTTTTTGCATATATTGCTTTTGGAATTTGGAGTGTCTGTAGATATCTTCACTTTCACTAACTCATTGGACTAACATTCTCACCCTATATTCACTGAGGGGCCTGTGGGCCTTTGAATACTAAAGCTCAACTAGATCACTTTGTAGTGCTCCCTGCAGTAACCTCTCTTTTTCTCAAAAACCATGTGGATGTTCCATCTACTCATTAAAGGGGCATAAATGTAATCAATGCTTTGCCGTTACATACTATATATAGTCCTCAGATTCTGGCAGCAAATATGTACCTTCTTGAAAGCTAATCAACGTGTCTTCTCTCACCCTTTAATTGCCACCGTGTAGCTTCATTATTTTTAAGGCAATATAACTCTAGCATTTTCTTATCTTTTCAATTTGAAGTGTGTATTTCTCAATCTCATCCTTTCATCAACTATGACCAAGTGGTTTTCTGGGATAATGGGCGCAACAACATGGTGTAAGGAAGTTTTTTCTTTGAGGGTTTTAGCTGGCAGTGTCGGTTATGCAGTTGATCTTTTCATAAAAGTTGTTATTGCTGAATTTACTTGCATTCTGGCACTAGGTAATGTGTTGAATTGCTAGCTATCTTAGCCTTTGTCTTGAGAAATTACTGATTCAGAGAATTCTGGCTAACTAACACATTGTTATATTATGTTGCACACTTCATAAATTAGGCATGTAAGTTGAGGTCTAAATCAAACATTCAGTTATATCATTCTTACAACCTTGCTTTATAAGATAATAATTAGTGCTTAGCATCAATCCTTGCAACAACAACAAAAAAGTCTTATCTCATTAAGTGAATTCGGTTATATGGATCACACAATGTTATTGGACTCAATTAAAGACTAAATCTTCAGAGATATTATTTATGGTTAGATTCTCCTTAACCGTTTTCCTCTAGTGTCATTCTTGATCTCCTTCTCCTCCATGCAACCTTTATCATAGAAACATCGGAAAATAATACATTCTATGGTGTTGTAAGTAGTAATGTTTGATCTTTGGTACAGGAGGGTCCATAATGGGGATAATTGCAGGAGCTATCAAAGGCCATACAAGAGGAGCTGGTTTTCTTGATGGAGCTTGCAAAGGAGCTGTCACAGGGGCCATTGCAGCACTAGAATTGCCAAACATTGCTGCTTGTGATGAGCCACTTTCTAAGGTGTAATACTTCATTCAAGTTCCATGGTTTGGCAATAGGATATATTCATATAATATCATATTATTTCACCAATGGCTAGTAGCTACACACACTTTTCATTTGTGCTATTGATCACTCACTAGTCTAAGTCCAAGGGCTCTCTGATCTGTGCCTTTTCTAGTTGTTTCTACTTTCTGCATATTACTGATTCAATAGTTAGGTCTGAGGTAAAGTTACTTACATATTTTGTTTGTTTAAGCAAATATTTGACTCAAAGATATGTTTTAAAAATTACAATAATTAAAGTAACATTTTAGAATATAGTGAAACTTGAAATGAAGTCTAAATAAAGTACATATGTGATACTTAAGAAATTATTTATGAAACATGAAATGAAGATAACAAAAAAAGATTTTCTCAACATATTCTAAATATAACAACTTACAAAAAAATCCTAAAAATATATATCATAGAATCAATGTTTTAGGCTTATGCCAACTAGCAATAACATCCTCCCATTTCTGAACTCTTAAATTTGATGTTGATATGTAGGTTGCCCTGTTGAGAAGTTTATTAAATGGAAAGATATTTGTGGAATGGATATGTCCAGCTGTTGCACAAGCCTATCAATGTCATGTAAGGATAAGTAGACAAAACTTATATAAATGTCAAATCAGTAGGCCCCATTAGAGTTCTTGATATGATAACAAAGCTTTGATTAAATTATTTTTTTCAGATCAGTGCACATGCAACATCTTACGGAGAAGAATCAGATATTTACAATGACGATATTGTCAGGGGAATCACAGTCAAAGGGATGGCTTGGAATATCATTCAAAAGCTTCCTGTTCAACAATTTAATTCCAGTAAAATGTTCAAATTATACAACGACTCATGCTGCTCAATTTGCTTCCAGGTGAGAATTTTTTTTCTGAGCCTGTGAAAATGCACGAGTTTAAGAACCAAAAGAAGTTAAAAAAAAATTTAAGATGTTCCTAAACTCTGAATTTAACATACAGATACCCACATGTATAGTATATAATTTTCCTTCATTTTTTGGTCAGGTATTTCTGGTGACTAGTTTATCATTACCTTGCCATACACAATGAAATTAACCACATTATCTTAAAATTATATTCTGCAGGATTTTGAGTATGAGGAATTTGTGAGGACACTTCCCAAATGTGGCCACTTTTTTCACTCAGTCTGCATAGACAAATGGCTAGTCCAACAAGGATCATGCCCCATGTGTAGAATTTTTGTTTCAGATTTATGAGTTTGCAGTTGAATTGTAGTTGGAGATATCGCTTAACATTTTCAAAGAAAAAATTGGGCACGTAATATTCTAGTGTTATTATTTGTTAATAATCTATTTTTTTCTGTTATCTATTATCTATTATATAATATAGTGTTTAGAATAAATTTTCATGTGATATTTTTAAAAGAATAAATATAAATAAATATACATTTGACAATGTTACTAGTTTTTTAATACTGTACTCAATCTCTAATTATCACTATTAGTGATAAAGTTATTGACTTTTAAAAAGTTAATAAAAATAATTTTTAATTTGATTTTCAATTTATAAAAATTTACACTGCATATATATTGATTTTTTAAGAAATTTAATTTATCAATTAACTTAGTATTGATATATATTTTTCTTCATTCTCCAAATGTGCGTAAAACATAAATAGAAGAGTGTAGTAAATGTTTCAAATCCTTTAATTAAAACTTAAATTAATAAATTTATTTTTTCTAGTTATTCTGTTCCAAAATACTATGAAAAATAATGCATTTCATTCTCCGAATATACATAGTTGGGAAACAAAAGAACGAATAAATATTCCAATCCCCATTTTTATAGTAAAGACCACAGAGTTTTTCATCCCAATTATTAGAAAAACTTAAAAAATTACCCAAATAATATAAGTGAAAAATTTGTTTACCAAGTGAGAAATTTCTCACTTCTATATTTTGGTTTACGTTTATTCGATGATTTCAAGGTTTATGATGTTGTTCCTTCTTTTATTTATAATGTCATCAGGCTGATATACAGTCTACCATGTTTCCCGTACGTGGACCTTAGTTTTTTCTGGGCTGTTAGCCCTCTTTATTCACAAAAAAAAAAAAATGTGTTAAATAACACAATATTAACACATCATCATTTAGAGTGATAACAGTAAAATTTGTTAAATATTTGAAAAAAGATTAATGGGAAGATCGAAAGTACACAATTACGCTACATGAAAGAATAAAAAATACAATTAAATCTTCAAACTAATAACTAATTATGAAAAAATATATATTGCTCTCTGCATTCTATCATTCTCATGTGTTTGCATAATTGAAATTTTCTACGTTTTGAAAAAAAAGAGAATTATATTTACCAAATGAAAGTATCATATTTTTCTACTGTATAGGATTTGAAAGCATTATTTTCTAGAGAGAGAAAAAGTCACAATAGCAAGACTAATAGGGAAAAAAAATGAAATTTTAAAATAATGAGAATCAAATAGTCAATAATTTTTAATGGAATAGGAAAATTTATATGGTAAATCTATAAATAGGAAAATTTATATGGTAAATCTATAAATCTATGTATTGCTCTCTGCACACATGATAAAAAAATAATATTTATGGACTATCTAGTAACCCAAAATCTGGCAGAATTTCTCCCAAAAATAGAATAAATCTCGTATTGAATAACCTATAAAGACATATCATATATATATATATATATATATATATATATATATATATATATATATATATTAACTAATAGGGATTTTGGTCATACATACTAATCATTAAGATGTCTTAAAATATGATTATTACACCATAAGCATATCTATAAGATAAGATCATCAAAATTTCAAAATAAAGTGATTTTTCTTATATCTATGACTACCCTTATTTTTACAACTGTATTATACTAGAGTTACAAAAATACTCTTTATCAAACATAATGGAGGTTTACTAAAAAGATAAACAAATTCAAGTTAGCAAATCCCACGAAGTCACCTACTCCCACTATCTATGTATATGAGAAAAATAAAATGAAATAAGGGCTAAGTCACAAAGACTTAGTGAGAGCATAAAATATAAAGCGAATAGAAAGGAAAATGCAACATAACATGAGTCTTTAGATTCAACAAGAATTTAAATGACATTAAATAAAAGCGAAATAAATACAAATTACTTTTAGAAACTATTGTATACTCCCTTGAAAACTTTTACAATTACATATAAACTTGTACTCAAGAATATTAATTTTATAAACAAACTTTCATTCCACTATGTACACATAGACTACATTATTTCTTCGTTGCAACAAACGGACACTCATAGTTACATCATCTCTTCGTTGGAGCAAACAGAAAGTATATATATACTATGGGTATTCGACTCATATGTTACATTATTTCATCGTTGTAGCCTATGAGTATTTGCTCTACATTATCTCTTCGTTGTAAGGAACGACAATAAATCATAAACTCACAATAAATAAAATAAAAATATAATCCAATATTCACTCTTAAATATCTCACCGAAAATCTCAAAATAAATTTCAATCAAGTAAAAATAAGCATCTCACTTTATTCTCAAGTACTCATAGAATTTCAAAGATCACAAAAGAATATATTTTAGAGTTTACTTGTTTCTCTTTAAAGAATTTAAAAATTCCACTAAATAGATTAGTTACTCACACCAAGAAAAAAATATAATTAATGTCTTTCAATGCTGTTGGGAGGATCAACCACCATATTTTTCACAGGATTTAAGCATTTAAAATAAAAAGAACAATAAATTAGACAAAATTCTCAACTTTAGCATACATAGAATTTTGAGGAAATCACAATAATCCCTAATACTTAGTTTTATAACCCTTCTCACATAATCCATAACTAAATTAAACTATGTTATAAAATACTCATTCCTTAAAGAGATCAAATAAAAATTTTAAGAAAATGAGTAGTGTTTCCTTTTACTTCAATCAGTTTCCCATGCTTGAGAGTGATACAAGGATACAATAAACTTGATGAATTTTGGAACAATGGAGAAAAATGATTGGAAGGTTGAAAGATTAAAAAAAATGGAAAGAAGAGGAAGGTTTTGAGAGATGAGGGTGGATTATTGAAAGAAAAAAAAAAGAGAAATTAGGAGAGGGGAAGAGAGGACTCTCTAAAAACAAAAGGGAGAATTGTTTTTATTTTATTATTATTATTATTATTATTATTATATATATATATATATATATATATATATATATATATATAAAGTGAAACGGTGTGTTTCAATTAATTTATTGACGATTCAACTGTTCAACTGGTGGTCGCCTTAGTTTTTATTATAGCAAGATCTATTAATGTTAAGTTATTTAGAGGTAACATAAAATGACAAAGGAATCAAGAAGCAAAATCAACATACTTAAAATCAACGATTTATTGAAGCATTACAATGCTTGTAAACCAAGCTATAGCCCAAATCGTCAATAGATTGTACCAAGCTTTAGCACAAGATATACTTGAGGAAATGGGATGAAATGGAAATAGATTGTACCAAGCACAGTTGAATACGACAATATCCTTTTCCAATAGGTTTTCCAACATTAACAAGATAAACACCTTGCATGTAAAACCTTCAAAAGTAAGGGGTTTATTTGCTCGGAGGATTGAAATCCCGTGCAATTCAACATCACAATTGTTTGAACACATCCACACCAGTTGCTGACAAGCACAGTCCATTTTTTCTTTCCTTCCATTATATATTCGGACTGAAATTGACCTACATGGATATCCTTTAATGAACATTGGCTATAGCCTAACATCATAAAGCATAGAAGTTAAGAAAAACGATTTATAGAGATTTTATGTTTTATACATTGAGAGGAAACATCCCCTTGAGAAATGAGGACAAAGAAGAGTATTATGTTGAAAATCTTGATAGTTGAATTAGTCATTTCAGATAACACAAATACAAGGTACAGTTCTTGAATTTATTTAAGAAAAGAATAACGTTGTATGTTTGTGTTGTTTATAGATGAACTTGTTTGGTCAATATGATTTCTGTCATATATTCAAGAACGGAACCAGAAAAAGTTATTAAGGGAGCAAAAAGTAAACACATGATAACCAAAATAATAAAAAAATGATTCATTTTTATTATTAATAATGATCTAAAATTAGTTTAATAAAAAAATAAAATGTTTTGTATCTTATAAAAAATCAACATTATTCATTTTTTTCTTAGTGAATTTTTTTATACAGGAGTAAGCTAAAATAGATTAAAAAAAATTAAAGAATGAAAAAGAAATTAATTTATCTACCAAATTCCAAATATTGAAAAAATTTAGTTAACAATAAATGGAATTATCGGTAAAATGAACTAAAAGCAATTTGAAACAAAATCACTAAAGTATATTATAATGAAAAAGCAATTTAAAAGCAAATAAACAATTAAAATTAAAAACGTATGTAAACAAAAGTAATAATAATTAAAAACGTATATCTATAACATATATCCATAAAAAGTAAATAAGCCATTCAAATTGTAACGTATGCTAAACATTTTTAGTACATACAATTTATTATTTTATGTATTTTGAGTTTTAATAGATAAAACTTATAGAAACTTAATTGTTGGGAGGTTTGAAATGGTGCTGAGAATCAGGAAAGCAAAAGATGAGAAGAGGGGATCATTTTTTTTTTTATCTTAACCCTATTTATCAAGGAAAAATAAATTTTGACTAATCTAAAATTCAATTAAAATATAAATAAAATATAATTAAAAATTATTTTTGTAAAAAATTAAGAAGGTGGAAAGATATATTATATTAGTACACGTTCAATATATATTTTTTAACCGGAGGCACCTGTCCATAAACCATGATTCTGCCCCTGCTGATATGCAAGGTCATTCAACATTAAGGCTTATTAATTTTGACTAGAATGTTAATCACTTTTTTATAATAAAAAAATACCTCTCTTCTTATAGATTTAGTTTCATACATTTTCTCTTTTTTTTAAGTAAAAATAATGACTATTTCACTCTCATTTCTTAGAGTATTTTTACTAGTAGATATCAAATTGAAATCTTTGATCACCTTTTTGTGAACCTCATAACACACCACGTAAGATTTAAGATTTCTCTCATTTTTTTTTAGTGGTAAATCTCATTTTGTAATCTTAGATAATTTGTAAAAGGTCTCACATTGACTTCACTTTTAAATATTTATTAAATTAAACATAATTAATTAAGTAATTAAATTTAATAAAATATGAAAGGAAAAATTTATAAATATTTAGAAATAGGAAAATGAACATAAATTTAATTTTTATTTATGACTAAATGTTAAGCAAATGAAAAATATATAATTTGATAATAAAAAATGCAACACATTAATGCCAAAGAAAAATTAAATTTCATTATTGTTGTGACGATAAGTTCCCAAGTATGTCCCGCGAGTTTAAAGTTGTTGATGAATTCCTCTTGAATGCATAACAGGTCTTGTTTGCAAGTACGTAGCAAAGTTAGGAAGAGAACCAAGAGACACTTCAACATTTGAAATGTCATTATCTACGTGATCATAATCAACATCGACATTACCATTAAATGTATATCGTTCGTCTTCAACAATCATGTTATGTAATATAATACATGTCAACATTATATCATTCATTGTATTCATATTTTAGGCATACAATGGACCACATATAATTGTGAATCGAGATTTAAGCACATCAAATGTTCGTTCCACATCCTTTCTAACTGCTTCTTGACATTTTACAAATAATTTTATTTTAGGAACTTGTGGTATTGGTATGGTCTTTACAAATGTGGTCCCTTGTTGTTGTGTCGCACGTAAATAGCTCATGATTTGTTCATCATTATCGTCATCAAGTGTTCCATAAACAATTTGTTTCCAAAATCTTTCAAAGTCATTATTTTGATTCATTGTATGAATGATTGATTGCATAAACGAGTGAAAGAAGAAGATTGTTTAAAGGAGACGTGCAAGAATGAATGAGAATTGAAAAATTAAATAGCAAATTATACAACGACTAGTTTTGCAATAACTAGTTTTATAACAGTTACTTATGCAACGATTAGTTTTATAACGACTACTTATGCAACGACTAATTTCATAATGACTAGCTTTTCCTTATCTTGATAATTGTTGGATTGATCGAGGAGGTCCTTATTCAGTTGGACCAGATCATTTTGGAAGATGTATCTCATCCTTTTGTTGTTTATCAGCCTTAATAAAATCTAGTAATTCCATCGTTAAAAAAGTAACTCATTATTTTTTTTCAACAAATATTAATAATTAATTTGTTAGTTGTTTTAGTAAAAAGATCGAATCCGCTACTTTTCTCTCCTTCTCTTTCTTGTTCACTATCCAACCAATTTTATATCTCCAAGGTAACAAATTATTGATACATCATCATCAAATGCCAAATTAATAAAATTTGTTAAATGTTTAATAGAAAACTAGTAGACAAAATTGCATAATTAGGGAGGCAAAGTTCTTTTTTGTTTTAAGTGGCCTTAATAGTATTTAGAGCAAGATCTATTAATGCAAGTTATTGTATTTTTTTTCCACGCGTCTTCTCCTTTATAAGAAATTTTATACAAAATATAGTTGGACATTAAATATGGACACTTCTACTATTGGAGATTGAAACCTTGATTCATCACTTTATGGGAGATTAACCGCTTCCTCTAGGTCCAATCCCATGAGTTGCAAGTTATTGTATTCTAGATAATATAAAATGACATAAATGAATTGTGAAGCAAACTCAACGTACTTAAAATCACATTTTATTGAAGAATTACCGAGCTTTGTAAACAAAGCTAAGCTAAAGCCAAAACTCATTGGTTTTACATTTAAGAACAAGAAATGACTGAGGAAATGGGACTAAATGGAAATGGAACGTCCCATGCATATTGGAATTCAAAAACATCTTTTCCAATAGGTTTTCCGGAATTAACAAGACAAACACCTTGCAATGGTTGAAACTTCAAAAGTCTTGGGTCTATTGGTTCAATGGATTCAAATCCAGTGCAATTCAACATCACATTTGTTTGAACACATCGACACCAATTGGAGACAAGCACATTCCATTCTGGCATTCCGTTCACTATATTTCCTGATAGAAATTGGCCTACATGGAGATCCTTCAACGAGCATTGGCTGCAACCTAACATCATCATGCAGCATAAGAGAAGTTATCAACAATAAATTATAAAAATTTATGTTTCATACCTTGAGAAATGAGGACAAAGAAGAGAATTATGTTGAAAGTAATGATAGTTGAATTAGCCATTCTAGATCACACAAATGCAAGGTCTAATATTATTGAATTTATTAGGAAAAGAATAATGTTGTATGTTGTATTATTTATAGATGAATTTGTTTAGTCAATAGGATTTCTATCTTGTAAGGTTCAATAAGATAAGGCTTATTAATTACTCACTTTTAGTTCATTTTGACTAGAATATTTTTTTAAGAAAGAATTTTGACTAAAATATTAATCACATTTTTATTTATATATATATATATAAAAAAGCCATTCTAGATCACACAAATGGCAAGGTCCAATATTATTGTTTTTTTGGAAAACAATAATATTATATGTTGTGTTATTTATAGATGAATTTGTTTAGTCATTATGATTTCTATCCGTTGCAAGGTTCAACATGATAAGGCTTATTAATTACTCAGTTTTATTTCATTTTGACTAGAATATTTTTTTTAAGAATGAATTTTGACTAGAAAATTAATCACATATTTATGTTTATCTTTACATTTATATACATACAGGACATATCATATGAGAGAAATATATATTATATGAGAGTGAGAAAATTAAATCTAATCCGTATAACTAAAATATTGATCATCATCATTTAATGTCATTTGACCCCTTAAGAAGTCATGTGACTTTTTGACATTAAATCTCAATTTTTTATATATGATTATATAATTCAAATTTAATCATTTCACTCTCATATAATATGTTTCCTCTTAAAAGATATGTCATATATATATAAAAGGAGAAGGGTGGGATATTTTTGACATATAAAAGGAGATGGTGAGGGTAGTTTTGAAAGAAAATCAAATTCATGAGGAGCACTTTAATTTATGAGAAACACATTTCATTATGTTAATTGTCACCTAATGTAAATTCAAGATTTGGGTAACACACCAAGGAATAAAAATAAAAAATTTAATATATTATGTACTTAAAACAACACAAAAATTATTAGGGACTCAGAACAAAATTCCATCATTTATTATAGGCTTTAAATATGTTTAAGCCTAATTTTTTATTAAATGTTTGGGTTATTATAATGCCAAAAATCAAGTTCTGAATACGAGGTATTGTTAGGGTATGTTTGGGTAATCATTTGCATTTGCAAACGGACTTTGGCAAAAACATCCACATCCTTCCTTTTGCACGAACAGTAAGTCAGACGAACAACCAAAGTTGCACTTAATTATTAAATAGACATCTTTTTATTACAATCTTTAATAAAAATGCTTGAACCATTTTCTGAATATAGGTACTATTATAAATTACATTAATTTTTTGTTAAATAAATTAAAAAATATTTTTAAAAAATCATATAAAGGTAAAATTAAAAATATTAAAAATCACAAAACCCATACCAACAACACCCACCGTAGAAAATTGGATTAGTTTGATTAGATTCGAATTTGATATTACATTCAAATTGAATCAAACCATATATATTTTTTATGTTTAATTTGAATATTTTTAAGCAAAAACCAAACTAAATCACTCTACAAACATCTCTATGTATGTTGGTTGCACTTCTTATGGGTCACATGTAATCATAGACAACTTTCATGAATTAGATTTGGTATCACATTCCTACAAAATAGAAGTTAAGGAAAGCTTTGTATTGTATGTGCACTTACTTATGCATGTATTGAATTTATTAGAACTATGCATAGAAAGTCATTGTTGATTTTCCTTACCATGTATTAAGTTTTTTCCATGCCCCCTCACTAATGAATTTTTCAGGTTCCTTTCCTGATTACAACATAAACATGTTTTCATTGTGTTGAATTTAGAATGGAGAAAGGTTTTCGTTAAGAGCATTTTTTTTTCAAAAGAAACACAAAAAGGTATTGGTGTGAACTAAAAGAAAAGAGGCGTGAGAATAACAAAGCCTTGTAGAAGGGTTGTTTCCGCAATGTCTATCTCTCATCCATATCTTATAAAAAAAAATAACACAACGGAAATTTATTCCTATTGTTCCTTTTATAATAAAAATATATTTTTGTTTTAAAAAAAATAATACAATAGAAACTTGTTTTTGTTATTTTAATTTGATGTCTCTCTCTCATCCATATCCTATAAAAAAAATAACACAACAGAAATTTATTCCTATTGTTCGTTTAATAATAAAAATATATTTTTTTGTTCTTTTTTTTTTAAAATAATACAATATAAACTTGTTTTTTTTTTATTTTAATTTTTTTATTAAAGAATTAACACATAAAACATGTTTTCATTATGTATTGAAAAATGATAACCTACCTCAACCTACCACATAATAAAAATTTATTTCTATTATGTATTGCATTACTCAAAAAAATAAACATGGTTATCAGGTATCAACTTACATAATTCAAAATATATAGATATATATATCAACTTACACTCCCTGCCTTAACTTACAAGGAATGACTTAAAAAATTGGAATTTATAAAGGCAAAACATGTTTCCGTTGGAAATATTTAAAAAATAAATAAATAAATCAAACTTCAAAGTGCAAGAATAGAGAAAAGGGGTGTGAGAATGGCAAGGGTAGTTTCGGAAAACCGATATCTCACCAATGTTACGAGGCAGAGCACAATGAGTCACAGACAGTGTTTGGGAATTTTTTATAATGTCACAGACAGTGAGTCACTGACAGTGTTTGTGTGTGTCTAAGAGAGAGAGAGATGGCATCGTTTTGTGCTGCAAGGACTTTCAACATTCCGGCGATGAACGCCGGCGTTCTTCGCCGCCGGGCATCGTGGGCCGCCGGAATAGTCGGAGCCTCGGTGGCCGGCGCTGCACTTTTGCGCTCTTGTTCGTCTAAGCGCTCTGCGCCATTCGCTTGCATGAGCCTCTCTACTGATACCGGTAAGTTCCGATCATTTTCTCTATGCGTGTTTTTTTTCTGAAATTTATTTATTGCAGTTTTTTTTAAAAAAATCTTTTTTTATCTTTTTAATTTTGTGGGTGAGTAAAATATTCAATTTAGTGTGAGAAGATGGTAGTTGCATTGCTTTGTTTGTTCCCCAAAGTTTTTAGCGTATATGAAATTGCAATTTGGTTGCTGAAATTGTTGTTTTACCTTGCTAACGAGTTGACCACTTGGGTTATAATTTTGACGTTTGACTAGAACTTCATGACTATATACAATGTATAAAGTAAATCTAAACTTAGCATATAATAAAAAGTTAGATCATAAGACAGAATTTCTATTTAAAGAAAGGATATGAGTCACCGACTCACTTTAGCCATGGCGAATTCGTAGGTTCAATTCTTATTAGATGCACACCAATGGAAATCTCATTTGAACTGTCAAGTTCATCCTTCGAAACCATATCACATCCAGGATATGATGATGAAATAGGATGAATTGAAATGGAATTTTGTAAGTACATTATTATCTTGAGAAAATTCACTATTTCTTTGTTTTCCAATGTCTTGAAAGAACAAGATGTTTCAGTATAACACAATTTTATATTGTTGAGTGTCAGACGAATCAAAAACCATCATTTATATGACTTATAGTATGATAGTTATTGTAAAAGTTAACAAACTTACTGTACTTGGTAATCTGTGATAGGATCTTTTAGTGGGGGTACTGCATTGCTTAGCTAGTTAACTGCATTGAAGTGTATTTACCCTTTGATAGACTTTCATGTTCTCTGTTGGCAAACTAGTATGGTTACTGCTTGTTTGAACTAATGTATTGGACCTAGTTGAGATGCCTTTTGTATTTTGGCAGAGAGATGCAAAGGGAGAAAGATTATATTGTTTTCATGAAAAACCTTTGCATTTCTATTTTTATCTTTATCCAAATCTTCTGCTGCCAATTGTTTTTTCTTTTATCTTTATCCAAATCTTCTGCTGCCAATTGTTTTTTCCTTTATCTTTATCCAAATCTTCTGCTGCCAATTGTTTTTTCCTTTATCTTTATCCAAATCTTATGCTGCCAATCATTTTTTTCATTGATTGCAGGTTTAAAGGAAGCTGTTCAAACTGAAAAGGCCCCAGCGGCATTGGGGCCATACTCTCAAGCAATCAAAGCCAACAACCTTCTGTTTGTGTCAGGTGTTCTTGGCCTTATTCCTGAGGTTTGATATCTTCCATCTGAAGTTCACTCTTCTGTACGTGTGTGCAGTTGTGCATTTATTCTGGCTGCCTGATATATGTTTTGCTCTCTAATGCAGACAGGGAAGTTCATCTCTGATAATGTTGAAGATCAGACAGAGCAGGTACATATGCCTGATAATGTTGATAATTTTTGCAACTTGAGTACATTCTTTGAACGTCATTAATCATTGACTGGTAGATGCATTAATCATTGGCTGGTAGATGCATTTAAATTCCTCTTACTTTTACAGTAACATATGCTAGTAACGTGTCTTGATATTGTTGCGTTGTTGTAAAATGGCACTTTGCTGATTTTGTCACCAACATTTGTAAAATAATTGCACATTGCAGGTTCTCAAAAATATGGGAGAGATCCTAAAATCTGGGGGTGCCAGCTATTCATCAGTTGTTAAGACAACTATTTTGTATGAATCATGTGCTCTTCCTTACTTTGAATTGTATTGAGTGCTGGCAAGCTGACTATATACTGCTTATTTCCTCCAGGTTGGCTGACTTGAAGGACTTCAAGAAAGTTAATGAGATCTATGCTAAATGTGAGTTCTATGGTAGTGATTTTGATGTTTCCTTGACAATAATAATAGCTCACATTCTTGCTTAAAGCTAGCAATAGATTATCTAGTTGTAATGACAAGTACCTCTATTCTAAACTTTTTTTATTTGTTATCTCTTTTGATAACAGTAATTAGCCATCTGTTTAATATTGCAGACAAATAAATTATATTGTGCTACAATCTACACTGCCACTTACCAATGAATTTCACTTCTGATAATAAATTTTATTGTACTGTAAAAATTAATCCTTGGTCCATATGTTAACTTCTAGATTTTGTAATTGAAGATTCATATGTTGGCTTGTGATGGCTTTGTTTATGTTTTATCTTGAAAAAATAAAACATTATTAATGCAAGAAAATCCACTCTTCTACTCTTGTTTGAGTGACAAGATCTTTGTTTAGTGCTACAATTTACCCATTTTTATAATTTATACTTTTTAAACTTTTGCTGGTATTGGTGTCAATAATCATTTAATTATGGCTCAAATGGTTTCAGACTTCCCTTCACCTCCCCCGGCTCGGTCAACCTATCAAGTAGCTGGCTTGCCAATGGATGCCAAGATTGAAATTGAGTGCATAGCCGCACTTTGAGCACCATTCTAATAGTATATATGAGTCTTCAACAAACTCAGGTAAATAATACGGGAGGGACATATCCAACCAAATTGGATTGTTTGTATCTTGTTGGATGATGATGCTCATGTCCTTACAAAGCGAACCCACTGGAAAGGACTCCAATTCCCATATTCTCTCATAAGATTTTGTTTCCATTAAATCTGAAAGAAATTATGAGAAAGGTTTGCAGCTTTTTGTAATGCCGTTTCACTTTATCATGGACCATGTTTGGATGTCAACTCTCCAATAAAACCATTTCTACTACATGTTTCAATGTAAATTCTCTTGCTCACTGCATAAATATTTTCCTTCCACAACTAGATTGAAGAGAGATAAAAAGAGACTAAAAAGGAGTTTTTGTCCATGAAGTAATTTAATAAAGTTGTAACCAACCCAATATGTAATTGCAAAAAATAGACAGGTCAGTGTATTCACCTGACCGAAAATATGCTAGTTAAGGCTATGCAAAAATTGGATTTCTTTAAAAATCCAAACCCTTCCACTTTTTATTCACTTTATAAAAGCGGTTCTGTTAACCAAACCATTTTATAAAGTGATTTTTTATATAAAAAAAAAAAAGTTATGTTCAATTCAGTTATCCATGTTTTATCATATATGGATTGATTTTTGTGAAGAACCAAACCAAACCTTTAAAAATTGTTCGATTAACCAAACTGTTTTCAAGTAATTCGGTTTAGTTTTTTCTCCAAAATGGTTTGATTTTTTCAAAATGATTCAGTTCAGTTTAGTTTTCGATCAGTTCGGATTGATTTTTTCTGCACACCTTTTAGTATATATAAGGACCATAATTTTAATTTAACTTATATAATGCCATCAAATACATAAAAGATGGCCTGTTTTCATTGGCAAAATTTGCATTTTCAAATATATCGATACTTTGACACTAGCTGTACACTTACTAACGTACAAAAAATAAAAAGCTAACGACTCTTGTATAAACTCAGTTTCTTAGTAAACTTATTTCCCATTGGAATAAGCCAGATCTCTCTAAATCTACAGGGGATAAACTAGCCGACTCTAATTTCTTTGCACCAAGAACATTAGAGATAATAACTAACAAAGTTAGGCAAGCATGATATTCCTCCATCTTCTGCGAGTCAGTGAGCTCCAGAGAATCATCCTTCCATGGCTGATAAAACGACCTAAACAACAAACCGGTCCAATATGATAATTTTTTAAGCATAGATAAATACTAAAATCCCATTAAACTTCGTTGTGATATAGCAGTAAAATACACATTCTAGTTCATTTAAGTTCACCTACAGAAAAACCAAAGCTAATTTTAGGTGGGCAAATTTTTTACTGAATCAATTTCGCCCAATTCCACTCACCAGATCAGATGCTGATAATCGAAACTCAAATCCAATAATTTGTTAGAAAAAATCCATATAATTAAAGTGCTTTGAGCCTGACACATAAAATGTTCCCCCATAGTCTCCAAAAAAATTTAGAAGTGACCAAGAATTATAAAATTAAGCTAAGAAATTACGTTTTCCTTATTTAACATCATGACTACAGACCATATAAAGAAGAAAAGGATGAGAAATTAGAAGACCAAGAAAAATTACCATCTCCAAGTTGGATTAGCTTCAGGAGGACACCGTACCCTTGAACTGTATGATGATATTAGTGTGTTGTAGTCTTTCAATAAATCAGTTCTGCTGACTATAGAATGAAATAAAAAGCATAAATAACTGGCCAAAAGCAAGAGTGTCGATAATTGCATTCAGAAAACCATAATTAAATGTATGAGCATACCTGCAAATTTAGAGGCACCAAACATCAGGAGACAGAGAGCACATACAACTGATGGTAGCACTTCATGATTGACACCAAGACGCAGTTGGAGATGGAAGATTGTTGAAGCTAGTACCTCCTCAGCACCAATATCAATATCATTTCTTTGTCCAGAGGTATTTTCAACATGCACCAGCAAAGAATGCAGGGATTCAAGGTTGTGTGTTTCAGCAAATTCTGAATCCCAATTATAAGATTTTTTATGGAGCTTCCCATTGATTACTGATGCTGTTAACCAACGTAGAAATGTTGAAACTACTGGGTTCTCTCGAAAATCTTCCCTTGAATTATTTCTTGAGAACTGAGACTCATTGGACCCCAGCCTTTGTAAAGACTCGGACTGTAAAGCAGTTGTAGTTGCCCAGATAAGAAAGCTTTGTAGCCTTTCCTGATTCTGTGTACATACAAATGAGGTGGTTATTCATACCCACTCAAAAAAAGTCAATATAACAAACAAATGCAAGCATTTGTATCTGTATGACAGTCATTGCATGATAGGATCCACCCACTCATTTGCCTAAATCCATAATTATAAGCAAATTGGTCAAAATATAGAGGAAGTAATTGCTTAATCAGAATTAGAGCTTTAGCCTGATGAACAGGATTTCTCGGAGGAATGAACCTTTATTGTTTTTTTTGCTCAGCAATGAACCTTTATTGTAAAGTAAGAAAAACCATAATAAACAAGCCAAATCTAAAACCCACAGCAATTACAAATGCCAAAATTATTTTCAAAGTTAACTCTTTCGATAGAGTAAAATAATTTATTATATACAGCGCAAGTGTAATCAAAACATAATCATGTAACATTTGTACAACTTTAAACACTACGAAGCATGAACAGTGAATTGTTTATTATTTTCATCTCCAGGTATCATAGTCAGTTCACAATAAATAACCAATACATTGCATGAAAATCAATTGCATTGGTGTAGCTAAAGTCAAATAAAAATATAAGCAAGCCAAGATTTTATTGTATGCCTTTGAACAATTCAATTTAATAAAATATACAATAGAGTATCAGTGATCAAGTTTTAATAATAAAAAAAGTAATAAATGAGGGGATCAAAGAAAGTACCATCATGAAAATGGAAACAGGAGGTGCATTCATAAGTATGGCTTCAAGTGCAAGCTCTGGTTTAATGCTTTTTATGGCTTGATTACACACACTGCCAGCCTGGTACATCTGATACAAGCCCTCAATTGATAGGGTAAAATGTGGCTGATATATTTTCCTTTTTTGAGATAATTTCAACACTGATGCTATCATTCGTAGAAAAGGATTAACTAGTACTACAGTTTCATTTGTCAATGTTGCATCCTGGAATAAGAAATTAAATAGATTGGATGAAAGCTCCATAAGCTGCTCAAGGCCATGATTTTGCAACCACTTGGAGATGCCTCCTGATGAAATAACATCATTGACAACCTAAATAATAATAGGGGTACTCAGTGTAAAGGAAAAAGAAAACTGAAAGTTAAAAAATAAATTAATAAATATGGACATTTCTCAAACATAAACAAGGTTACAAAATTTAATAAACATTACATTAAAATATCATTAGCAAATCAGTAAATATATAATTCCGGTCAAAGGAATCAAAAAGACAGCTTGACTAACAATTTTAGGTAATAACCTTTATGGTGTTGAAGCTAATCCAAGCTCATAGGTAGACAATAACAGGTAACCCTTCAGATAAGTGCTAAATGATCAAGCATGCCAAGAAAATTAGGTGGGAGTTTAGGTGATCAGTTTTAGCTCACAAATACAATTTAACATCACAGAAGACAAGTTATTGTTTTATGATTTGAACTTCCTCATTTTTGTTTTTAGAAAAACTTTTGGATTATTTTATAGGGCATAAAACCAGAGGGATCAGCTTTTGGCTCAACACATTATGGGGCCAAGGATTTGGAGAGTCTACAGAGGAAAGAGAAGAAGAGGGACACATGGCAGAGGAGGCAGTTATGCAAAGTGGAGATTCTGTTGCAGCTGAAGCTATGATTGAAAAAGGAATATTTGGGAGGGGGGATATTCAGAAATTGTGAGTAATGGCCTGGGGCCTGGCACCTGCAGCTCTGGGATCTGAGAGGTATATCACTTCAGATCCTAATCTTTATTCTACAGTCTCTCTTTCTTTTGGTGTGTGCATTGTGAATTGATAATTTCTCTCTGTTATGTGAATTGCTGTGAGATCTAGTAGTTTGGTTTAACTCTAGAGGTAGAGGGTCAGAGAGGTGCATGTGTTGATAATTCCATCATTATCAAACTGCTTCTCTTTTACCCTCTTCAGCACAATGATCAATGAACAATCTTGCTAAAAAAATATGCAGGCTGACAAGTCATAATTTTAGAAAACCCCCAACACATTTCAAAGGAAAATCAAAGAGGACCTTCCTGCATCCAACAAGAAATACAAACCGAATGAGAATCAAGCGCTTACTTACCTTCAATGCTACCAACACATGCTTCAAGAAAAGTTTATTTTCATTTCCATTAAGCCTCTGTCTGGCAACGGAGATGAGAGACGAAAACCATGAAAATAAAGAACAATGCTTCACTAGATGACGGGTAATCTTATGCAATTTAACAGATTTATTTATCACCTGCAAAGTAAATAAAATAGCCCAATGTTATATTGGTAGAGGAAAAAGGAGTAGTCACAGTGAGAATCACACATAGGAAAAAAGCATGTTTCATCAACATCTCAAACCATTGGGTTCAAAATCAGAAACTCCTTGACATGGATGTCATCACAGCTATGAAACATTCAAGCTGATAAGAGAACAATAAGTTAAAGTAGGATAGACTTTAAAAAATAAAAACAAATTTTAAGTATGTGTATTTACCTCAATAATCAGGTTCTTAGACTCAAAATCTGAAAGAGGAGAGACGTAAAAACTCATTAGCTTCTCAAGGATAGAGTTCCTGATATATATCGCAGCATCATCATCTGAGTTCATCCCTGCATATACTAGGCGAAGCATCCAAGACCTCTCTGCTTTGAAATTGACAGAGGTACTCCAAAAAAAGTTATCAAACATAACCTACAAAATTGAAGCAAATGGATTTTTCAATAAAAAGCAAAAAATTCCATTAAAAAAAGTCAACAAATTGTGAAAGAAATTTCAAGGCCATAGATATATACCCTCATATTCAACTTAGATGAATGTATAAAAAATGTACTTATAGCTGCATAATGATCATGTGCCGGATCTAACAATACACAAGATGCCTCTGCAGCAAATAAAGCAATAACTGATGGGATTCTTTGCCATGGCTCTTCTATGCTGTTTTGAACAGAATTTAATAGAAGCCGAAGTCCCATTACATCCTTCCTCTTTTGGCACTTCTGTAAGACATTTTGATTGCTAATCAAACATAATCTTTGAACAAGGAATAATATGTATATACACAAAAACAGAAAGGCAGTCATTAATATGATATAATATTTGAATTCCATAGAATCCTATCCAATACACTATTATATTCTCTAATAATGCCTCATTCAGAGAGCACTGACCCCTACAAATCAGCCCCAGGAAAAAGTCCAAGCCCAAAAATTCAACAAATATTCACTTTGGCCCTGGCTTGCAAACGGTTTTAGAGGCTTCCACAACCTTACAGTCTCATAAGATTCTCTAGCTGAACTTTCCCAACAGGCATTTTTTGGACAAAATAAAAAGAAACAGCAAAGTTGTCTAATCTCTTTCCATATCAATAATAAAAGTTTTCCCACTATAACATGAGCAAAACAACAAAGAGACACTATAAACACAACTCAATCCCAAAGCAGATGAAAGAGAAATAAAACACCCATAAAAATACTGACATTTTTATCTAACCAATTTACCAAATTACAGTAATACTATAGAGAATTAACAAAAAAACATACTGGCAGATATTTAGCATTCTTTTTCTTGCTAAAACATCAGAAATGAATCATGAGAAACGGCCCCATGGAAAATGACCAATTGAACAGTCAACATACAAAATACAGTATTACACAAAAGACCTCACAAAAACATCCTTGTTTTTGCCAAAACATCTGAAAAGAAGCATGAGAAACTGCCTCAGGGAAAACGAACAGCCAACATACCCATTTTCACAAACCCAAATCAGATTATTCCATTAAAAAAAAAAATAGCTCTCCATATGGGAATAAAAAAAGTATCAACAATATAGAAATAAATAAATAAATTTTGAGTTATGGAAAATAATCTGGTATTTCCAAAATGAAATTTTATATGATAAAAAAATAAACATAAACTGATACACATGTTACCAACCTCTACTGCATTCTTAAATTTATCAAGAGTGCCATACGCTAATCTTCTTATCCCTTGGTCTGGGGAAGACAAGCTAACAAATGCAATCGCAAGCAACCCTGAACCAGCAAACTCCACAGGCGCTACATAAGCCTTTGAGAGACTATGAATTGAAAATCGCAATATAAATACAGGATCATAACGTTCTTTATCTTCAACATGAGAATAAAGTACCTGTATAGGATTTTATGCAGTTAGTTAACATAATGATAAATAAACTAGAACAGGTACAAAACTACAGACAGGAAACACAGATTCAGGCAGGTAGCTTAAAATGTGCTTGAACCTTTTTCCTAGGAGTATCTGGTTCAATCTTGTTTATAGATGGTAGCTCATCAGAGAAAGTTCTATCATACGGAAAATAGAGAACTGTTGACACGCATATGTCAGGGTCAATTGGAAAGTTGTCTCTATGCTGGCTTTTGTACCATTCTTCAATTGTTTCTGAATCTAACTTGGCATTTTGAGACAGCAGGCCACTCATAGACTCAATCTGTTGCATCAGATTGTATATTTCCAAATCAATCCAGTTGACTGTTGCACCATAAGAATGACGAAGCAGTGCATGCAGTTCTTTTAAATTTACATCAATGTCATTTCCATTATCTGAGTCAATTTGACGAGCCTTAACCAATAAAAGTATCCAAAGTATTTTAACAATTTCCAATGGTCCACTAGAGAGCTCAGTCGTTAGCCCTCTGTGTTTCACATCATTTTCACAATGATCAAGAGAAGGAATCACAAGACATTTCAGAATGCTGGATACAGGCTTCAAAAGGGAACCTGCTTGTTTGCGCACTGAATGGAGAGTGGGAGCAAACTGAGAATGAGCAAGCAACAACTGAAGATATAAATCATATGATAGCCTCCCCTCACTAAGCTGTGATAATATAACCCGGACAGTTTTCATTGTTGTAAAATCACCAAACCTATAGAGAAGAGCAGATCTGATTAATTGCTCAAGGAAGGAAATGGCTTGCAATTGAATAAGATCATTTTGCATTTCTCCAGCCAATTCAAGAATACTCTTCAACAAAAAACCCTCCAAGTGATTATATAGCAATGAAATGTTAGTGCCTTTTGCAGTTCTACATTGATAAGAAGCTAACGAAAATTTCTTAACAATAAACTGCCAAATATCCACCAAAATATTTATGAAATGTATCCTGCATCTACCTAATTTGCTTTGCATTTTCACAGCAACATCTTTGAAATCCCCACCTGCTTCATGAAACAATAATATTTTACAAAGTGATATCTTTGCAACAACACAATTGATGATGTTCAAAGACTGACGCAGGGAATAACTATCAATAACTTGACAATCACAGTTCATCAGATCATCATGTGAATCAAATTTTGGGAAAATGGATTTGAATAGATTTAATCGCTTTTTCAGTTTCATCATATCCCCATTATTAGCAAAGTGATACTTTAACATATGAATTGATTTCCCAAGAAGACTAAGATCAGTAAGACACAGAAGTTCTTGAGCAGATGATGGAAAGAATTCCCCATATTGTTCCTGAAATATATCTTTTGAGGAAAACCTCTTCCACTGACTGAAACCTTTTAAGAGAATTTTTGAATAAAAGTAAGGTAAATGTTCAAAATCTCTGTGACTCTGCTCTCTAAGTCTCTTAGAAATTAAGCTGAAGTATGACAAAGAGGCCGGCAGAAGCAGCAAAAACTGATCTTCTGAGAGAGTAGGATCAAAGGTATGTTCCATCACACCAATACCATGATGTAAACTTCTATTCACTGTACCCAAAAATAAATGCCCAAAGATCAACGAATGGAGGGAACTCAATTCAGAAAGAATATGTAAAAACGTAGCTTTCTTAGCATTAGTCTTGTAAATGCAATGGGAAAGCACTTTCAATGGAGTAACCATTATAATTTTCCACATGACCAACAGCAAAGGATGAAACGTTTCTTGTTGCAAATGTTTCTGCTTATACAAGAGATTGACAGCTTCAAGCAAGCATCTATCTGCACTATCTATTTCATAACATACAGAAAAGTCAACTACCTTGAGGTAAATCTGCTCAAAAATATCAGCTTTCATATTCTTTTCACCCATCTCCCAAAACAAATCATACGGTGCCCTGTTTTCAGTTGACTGCTGAAAATAAATGGATAAAGCACTGAAAGCATCAGCAGCTAAGGAACATCCAACAAATATTGAGGATTTCTTAATTGGCAAATCATCAAACTCATCTCTACTGAACATCCAATTCACTAATTCAAGGAGCTGAAAAGGGGATAAAAATCGATGCAAAGAATGTAAAGCATACAATGTTGGAAGAAGAGGCATCACATCTTCAGTACGAATGTACAGCTCAAATCTGTTTCTGACATCCAGAAATAGTTTTTGTTGAAGGCGTTTAAATGCCTTCACAATATTATTAGCAACATCTTCAGCTGTTGACACACAAAGGTGGGCACCAGATAAAGACCACATGGACTCTAGAGTCATTGTTAATATCTTTAAAACTGGATTACCAAAGTTGTGAAACCCCTCATTGGATACTACATTTAGCATATTGATATCATTCTCTACATTTCCATTTGAAAGATTCTGACAACTTCCCAAAGAAAAGGATAATGAGATCAAAACACAAGGATGACAAAAAATGGTTTTAATCACTTCTTGAATGTTATGTCTTAATGAATAAAAGGCAGAGTTTATAGACCAGTCAGAACCACTTTCTGGAACCAATAATTGAGCTAACAAGCTCCCTACAAGTATAACACACAGATTCAAAAGTTGTTCAACTTCAGCTATTGGGTTAACTTCATAACATAACTGAATCCGATGAGTCCAGAACAGAATGAGTTGCAGATTGGTAAGGAGCAAGCTATCATTTGACTCAGATAATTTATGCAGTAAAAACTCTTGTATTTTAGATAGCTTTGATATGTAAGGACCATTCATACACATCATCGCAGGAAATATCACATGGAAAGGCGCCTGTTTTAGAAAGATACTAAATGTAACAGCATCAACTTCAGAAGCATCTAAAAGTTGGCTACAAGTTAGAGAATCTGGATGCAATGTAAGATCAGAAGTCTCAACAGGAGCTGCATTTTGACCATCAATACCAAGATCTGACATGGCCATATCCAAGGCAGCATAAAACATTACAGGCCACAACTTAGAAGCATGGTGAAGAACACTATAATCAAGAAAAAGTACTGATAATAAGAGTGAGAAAGGAACTCCAACTAAGTCACGTGGTATGACCACATGTGATGGCAGATTTGTCAATATTTTATTGGTGCCTTCCAATATAATGGAGGATATGAAAGCTATGGTTGTTTCAGCAATACCATGACCAGACCCACAATTCAACAATCTATTTACACTACCAAGCGCACTTCCTAAAGAACTATCAGGAAGGACAGATTCTTCATTTTTAGAGAAAATGCAATAATTCCTTTGGTGTAATATGCTCTCCACAAAGTCCAATAAATCCTTCAGTGGCTTCCACTCAGGAAAGACTTCATCACATTCATAACTTCCACCAAGTCTCTCTGTCAAGTCTGCATGAACTAAAGCAGATAACAATCCTGCGTTGACCTATCAGAAACACAGATCTAGCATTAGATGCACACAAACTGCAAACAAAATTAAGCAAAAATGTACAATGATGTATTATGTACCTGTGTTTGCAAGAGATACTTGACTGTATTGCAAGTGTATAATAATACCATTGATTTTTTAGGCAACGAGCAGGATCCTGTTTTAGGTCGGATCACCTTTAGACACTTCTCTAGCACACATATGATAAAAGGGCTAAATTGAGGTGATAAATCTGCAAGGAAAACCACTAAATCAGCAATAACGAGCCAAAACTTACTAACAATTTTGGCAATACCAGATAGTAACATTTCCAAAGAAATGCCAAAAAAAAAAAAAACAGCACCCCAACTGGATACTATGACCGTACAAAATGAGCTCATGCATTATGCTGATCATATGAAATTTATAGAGCCAGATCAAAAACTTGTGCAGTAGAACAAAATGGAAAATAAGCAGTATATGATATAAGTGATTTTAGAGTGAAGTGTATACAAAGAATTGAAATAAGAGAATATAGAACTAATTACCTTCACCACCTTCCAAACAATGGGCATGACTCTTAAGAATATCCCAATATTTAATCAAATTATTTCCAAGTGTAGAAACAGCATCGCAAAAGAATGATATGACAAATAGAGTCAAACTCTGTAATACATCAACCTCCGAGATTTTGACAGGGGGTTTCTTTCCATGATAACCTGGTAAAAATAAAAACCATGCTTCTATCTCGTGAAGATTCCCATCAAAAGCACCAGTACTGAACATAGCTGCCAAGGCCAGCTTGTAAGCCAGTTCCCTTGTTTCATTGTATGGAGAAAACATTAACAATTTAATGAATGGTTGTAAGTATTTGTACAACATGGGTGGAGTTCTGATAGGAATTTCATCATCAGGACACCATTCAATGTATTCCACAAGCAAGGACAACACTGAGACCTGCAGATGACTTGTTAATTCCAATGGGCTTTTGAGAAGACCCTTGAATGTTTCAAAAGAATTATCCAAAGAAAAAGGCAGAGCCCGCTGCACAAGAAAAACAGAAAAGGAATTTAAGATAACATCATATATATTTGAATTACTTAAGTAAAACTATAAATTTCTATAAAAACAAAGTAACAATTACAACAGATTTCCTTTCCCTCCTTCATTAGGATGGTTTAGCAAGATGCTAACCCATTGGTTAGGGACACGTCCTTAGATGCAACAAGTACATTTCACACAACAGAAGAGATTTTACCTCAATTCACATTCAACTATTCTTCTACTTCTAAAATGACTGTAGAATTATAGATGTAGAGTAAAGTCAACACAAAAAATATAATTTCACAGACATTTAAAGTGAAAAACTAAATTCCAACGCATACCTAGTTTAAACAGTAAGTTTACTATTGTTATGCTGAGTCTGTCTGAATCAAATTAAGCATTGCTAAACACCACAAAGATGTATAAAAAAGCTAAGAGCTCAAATAAGCGAGTCGATTAAAACAAATGATGCACCAAGAATGGTTATAATACAGTGAGCAAAAGACTAGAATATAAAATTGCATTTAAGAGAACAAAACCATCATAGGAAATGTTTATTTTTTAAAAACAAAATGCATTTTTTTTAGAAAGAAAATGAGATAACTATAAGGCATGCCAACTACCCCTAGACAGTAGCAATTTATTAGGTCTTCAAAGGAATACAACTTAAACTGGTTTAATCAGGACCATTCAGCAAAAAATGCATAAGAGGACGCACAAGTTGATGCTAGTCGCCAAGAAACCAACTAGGAATTTCTCACAGAAAAAAGAATAACTGAATAAAGACAATATCTATGAAGTTTACAGTTTCTGATGGATAAAGTTTGTAACTTAAATGGCTTAAATTGGTAGGTGAAAGACCAAAAACTAGTTTGTCTCTAAATCATTGAGTGTAATAGATCAAAAGCAAATGAAAAAATTGATTTCCAGTGCATGGAGACAAATGAAGTTCTTGAAATAAACAACACTCTTTTACAATCATCATAGAAACTTGAGGATCAAGCCACCATCAAAACCTTTGCTTAAGACATCCTTAATTTAGTTAATCCAACAACATAGTATTCCAGACATAACAAAAATAGCAAAAATGCTAAACAAACAGAAAATTGTCTAAAGGAACTAAGTAATAAAATAATTCAGTAGAAGCATTTATTTTTGGTTAGATCATGAGATATTTTTTCTATTACTTAACAGTATTAATGACACCCAATAGGTTCAATAAAACTAAGATTATAAAAAAATGAACATACGCGGTAATATCTGAGAGCATCAAGCAGTTTAGACAGCAAGTATGATTCCACATCTTCAAATGTGTTAATTTCCATTGAACGAAGGTCCACGCCCCAAATTTCCCCTATGCTATTCATGAGATCCTCCTCATCATCCAAAGCATCTGCTCTTGGTCCACCATCAACTGTTCCACTGTTGCCAGTTAAATCAATATCTGGAGTAGAACTTATCCCAGCAACAACTATATCTATATCACCACTCTCCGAAATGTCAAGTTTTAACTTCTTCCTACTGCTGCTATTATGTTCATGATGGCATGCATTTCTCTTTAAACTTGAGTTACAGGCTTCAGAATTGACATCTAAAGAGGAAAGTAGATTTAATAAAACCTGCAGATCGGGAATAAAAGCTTGAACATAATTCTGGATTTCGTCCTTGATAGACATCATATGTTGCATGAATGGATTGTTGGTATTAGAATTACGATTCAAACCACCAAAAATAGAGTCCAGCAATTTCAGTAACTCCAGAAGAAGCCTTAGAGTACCATGTTTCACATAAGGTTCAATGTGAGGCATTCCCTTATTAAACAATGATCTGCTGAATGGACGAGGAAACAAGCACTTCACAATACTGTGCAAATCCATATTGTCAAACAGGTGCGGACCATTTGATCGAAAATTGACAGATTCTTTGGAAATGCCATTACCCACCAATGAAACCAACTGAGCTGCCACAGATATTGCAGAAATCCTGCAAATACATCAGTCACCAGCCGAAAACAGGGAGAATGAATCAAATAACAAAAAAAAACATACATATCAAAGAATTGCTTGCAACACCATCTTCTGACTCACTCTTTTTAATACTGTCAATATTATTATTGGGCAAAATCTCATGCTAGCCCCCCTACTTTAGGAGAAGTTATCAGATTATTAGATAGTTCTAGACCATAACGTGTCCATGTTTCCAACCAATCGCTAAGTCACACGTAATCGAGTATTTTAATTTACGAGATAGAATTAATAACACTTGATTACGTGTTATGTGGAGGTTGATTGAGACCAGGGTGATCCCGACCATGTAATAATCCCCTCCTACTATAGGGTTGGCCTATGTATTTTCAGTTTTCATCTAATTTTTATGGTTGAGTATTGAAAAGCGTGTCAAATATTGCATTGCCAACAAAGTAGCATTACCACAGCAACAACAAAAAAGATCCACATAAACAATACTAACCATGAAGAAGACTTGAAATTATCAATGTTGTAAGGAAACTCCTTCAAATACGACAACCCAAAAGAAGCCTTGGCCTCAACAATAGCCAAAAGCAAATCCTTATGATACTGAACCTCCGTAACCCGCAGCTTCTTCATGAGATCCAAGATTCTCTTCGTATTACCCTTCAACCGCATTTTTGAGTCCGGCATCAAACCATTACTAGGATCAGTACAAACCCTAAAAAGCACCCCAAACGCCACCTCAGCGGCATCACCACCACCTTCCCTTGCACAAACCTCAACCAACTGCTCCAATGTGGCACTCCCAAACAAAACACTCCGAAGCCACGGCTGCACCAGAGACTCTTCAACAAGAACCCTATCTCTCAACACCGTTAACACAAACACCACAGTTTCATCATCATCGCTCCCTAACCCTCTCAGAACGCCGGAATACATCTCTCTCTGCTGCAAAACCCACCGCAACAGCCACGGCTTCCCGACCTCCAAAAACGACATCGCAAATCCGACAAACGGCTTCCTCAACAACCCAACCCTCGCCTCCGGCTTCCTTCTCCGGTTCGCCGACGCAATCCTCCCGAACTCGGCGAGCTTGAAATCGAAGCTCTTCGCCACCTCCGACGCCAAGCTCGCGCCACGCCGCGCAATCGAAGCCATGAGTAACAACGCCGCCTTCTGTCTCCGCCACTCTTTGCTGTTCACCTCCTTGTGGATATCACTCAACCGTTCGGAAATAAGTAACCGCGCGAATTTATCCAAATCATTAGTGATATTCACGCTTTCGATGTCGCTAGGGTTGTGCTTACCTTCTCTGTGGCTGAGAATGGCGGAGATTAGGTCGAAGACGTAGTGCATGCCCTGCTTGCCTTCGCGAAGCTTCCACGCTTCGAGAAGCTCCGAGCACTTCGGGGAGCCGCGCACGTACTCTCGGAGGAGGTCGGCGCCGGTCTCGGACCTGAGGAGCTTCGCGAACTCTTTGGCGGCATCGGAGCATAGCTTTATCTCGAGCGAGGTGATTCTGTGGAGCAGTTCTTTCAGTTTCGCTTCGTGGCTGACTTTAGGTTGCAAGTTTGGAACTGCGGCGGGTTCCGCCATGGATGACGGCGGAAGACGGAGGAGTGAGTGCGGCGCAGTGAGGGAGGTTGGAGCGCCACTTCGCACCCGCCACTAACGTCTAGTGTTGTGTGGGACTGCGTCTTGCGCCGAAAGCGGGCAGGGACATAGGTTAAACTCTAAGTCATCAAACGGCTTCGTTTTGGCTAGTAATTTAAATATTAATCATTAAATCATCAATTAAGTATTTGATTATTATTCTCTCTCCTAATCCCTACATAGTCCTTAAGGGCTAAGGCCCTACGGATTAAAAGAAAATAGTCCTTAAGGCCCTATTTGATTAGTTAGATATGATAAGATAGGACTGAATAATTAACAATTCTATTATTCTAATTTAGTTGTTTATTGCGTCAAAAAATGTTAGTGTTATTTATTTCTCCTTCAAGACTTTAATAACTAATTTTTTTTAAATAATATACCGTGATTAGCTTTATATTTTAAAATAATATCGTGATAATTAAATTTTAAATGAAAGAATATAAGAATAAATTACAATAATATTTCATATGTTTTACACAAGACATTCTTCTTCCGTTTGAAAATATTATTTTGACAACTTTCGTATAATGATATTAAATTACATTACATTTAGTTTTAAGAATTGAATTACATTTAAATTCTCACATGACAATTACATGTGCACTCTTATGTTTCTACATATTACACATGTATTATTTGTTGTTTGGATCTAGATTGTCAATCTTAACTACCATTGTTCCTACCAATATAGATAGGAGGAGTCATGCGCCTTGATACGATGGTCACCTCAAGTGATGGAGTTGAGTTGGCCATCATGATGAAGAAGAATGAAAGGTAAAGAATGGCCTTGAGTTGGTTCAAATTTTAATGTGATTTAGTTGGATCCAGGCAAGGCAAATCTTTAGGACAAAGAGGTAGAGGAGGAATGTTGTGTCGACGAAGAGAAGGAAAAGAAAGGAGCACAACAAAGTAGAGAATGCAATGATAATGATGATGGGGTGTTTTGGAAAAAAAAATACTTGAAAATCACATCACATGATCAAGCCAAGTTAATGATGTTTGTGATACAAAGGTGCCATTGTAATGAAAACAAAAAAATTAAAGAAATTTCTTGTATTTTGAAAAAAGGAGGGTGGCTCATGTAGTTAAGTAAAACAAAATGGGCATTTCTATAATTTGCTCAAAATATTATGGGAATTTTTTTTCAAATCTTTTATTTTATACATATTTATATATCCTTTATTTTATATCCTTTTTAGTTGGAACAAGCTTTAATGAATAATAGTAAGTTTAAGCAAAAAGGACAAATTGTATTTTTTTTTATCCTAGAAATCAATCAAAAATAAATATAAGCAAAAAGAATAGATTGTATTTTTTTTTTTACCATAACTCATACTCTTTGTTCAACCAATTAAACAAGACTTCTTGACAAAGAATAGACTTTAAATTAACAAACAACATTGTATATGTATACCAATCCACACATTACATAATAATTCTTTGTTGATCAATTACCAATTAAATTTTGATAGCATTGGTGAGCAAATTTAAATATAGTTGCCAGATGAACCTTTCTAACAAACAATTTTGAGTTATTCATCACACGTTTTTACTCACCGGAGATGCAATTCTGACTTGGTATCTTGAGGTACCTAATCCAAGTACCATATACAAAGTTACAACAAGTCTCTTAACTATTAATTAACGTAGCACTTCGCCCAATCTTCTAATGCAGTGGCAAACTTAAATGTTTTTTCTTTTCCAACAAAGCTTGTTAGAGATTTTTTGTAAGACAAACCAATGCATGTTCGATGTGTCGTTGGAATCAACGATTGCAGAAGGAAGTCTTTTTTTTTTAATCCTAAATATCACTGTGGTCATATTGTGATTTCATCGTATTTACTAATGTCATGGCAAATTATGGATAAATGTGACCGATGCGGTCATAATTGCGATCGTATTGCTATCACGGGCAATTAAAAAACCTTGATTTTATGGTCTAAATGAGGGGAAAACATGTCAACACAATAACAAACTCTCTAATGTAACAGAGCAATAGACAGCAAAAATAAATTTTTCCACAAACTTGCAAAAACATGTGAGAAGTACCAATAAAAATAGAATGCAAAATAGAAATTAAAAAAAAAAAACACACAAGAAACACAATTTGTTTAGCATGAAAAATCCTTCAATATAAAGGTAAAAAATACGAATCGCCCAGAACTAAGAAATAATTTCATTATAATCAATAAAGATATAAGAGAGTCTCCAACAAATGCACTGAAATGTGTTACAAACAGCCAAATCAAAACAGACCCCAGCTGGTACAATAAACACCAAAAGATAAAACTCCAAAATATAGAACAGAGAATGTGAAACACTTCTCTCTCTCTCCAAAAATCTTTTTGATGATCCAACCAAACAATTTGAAGTATCACGTGTGTAGAACCTGTTATCCAAAAATCATCCTGATCTAATGGTGAGCGAATTCGCAGTTGCAATCTAAAAGATATTCTCAGTAGGTGTGCAAAAATAACAATAATTTTTTCTCATCTCTCTTAATGATTTGTAACTAGTTTTTTTTTTCTCAAAATAGACTCTTTTGGGCCTTTTTATTTAAATAAATGAGACAAAATAAGTCTTTTCATTTGAGCCTTTACTTTATATAAGGAGAGAGTCCAAAAAAACTCAACAAATCACAATACTATTTTTTTAAACCTTGGATTCAACATACGTTGAGGGAGGAAGCAATGGGTTTCTAAACATAGCTCTAACTACTAGAGGTCGATTTTAGGTCATCTTGTCTTGAGTTGCAGCTGAGCACATATAGATTCAAAAGGAACAACAAAGAAGAAGGGAGGAAAAACTTATGCTCTTTTTAGGCTTCTTTGTACGTAATAGAAGAATGCGTTTTCTATGTTTACTGCTACGTTAATAGTTAAGAGATTTCAAAAGCTTTTACAAAAACAAGTCTTGTGTTATTTCGGCTATAATATATATATATATATATATATATATTCTCTAAGCATTATATTTATAGGTGTTGCTTACACTTCTTTCTCTTTCTCTCGAGTCATATATATCTGACCAGTGTTAACGAATTAATTAATTTATAGCTTTGATGTTTTGTCATTTAGATTCGTCCAGAATAACTTATATATCATATTCTGAGGAATGTTATAATTTCAAAATTACATCTACCAGGTTAATAAATCCTTAAAAAAAGTGTTATCACGCGTCTCAAGCTACATCTTATATCTTACTATTTCTCTTACTTTTATATATATATATACTATTCAAAATGTTGTGGAATGTTTAACCAGTTCAAACATAATAATACATGTATATTCAGAAATACGAGTGACGGTATGTTTGAAAGGAATTTTATATTAATGGCATCTTATTATTATTTTCATTGATAAGTTAAGATAGAGATAGCTTGCATTTTTTGTCTAAACTACAGATTTTTTTCATTGATGAGTTGATATAGATCCGTTTGAATTAGAAACATTTACAATATTGCAAGACTAATTCCCTCTCGATCAGGAGATTTTTTTTCTATACACACACAAACTAATAAACTACAGATTTTTTTTTCTATACACAAGGTTGAAATCCGAAAATCAATTATGACCACCTAAACCACCTGATCATGAGACAGCTAGCATTTGAAACATACAAACGATACGTCATGTTACAAAAGGATAGTTGGAACTTGGAAGGATTTCATTAAAACAAAACAGGATTTAATTTGATATAATTAGTTTAATAGGCATAAATACTCATTGTCATCAATCAATTAAAAAATGATATTATGTACGACTAACAGCAGGCTCAAACAATTATATGATCAAGTATCAAGGAGTAAGGCCCTCTCATCGGACGAATTTTTCTATACTTACAAAAAAAGTATATTTTATATGCTAAATTTAACCTATGTATAGATTAATTTTAATTTATAGAATAATTTTTATTTTATTTTATTTTTCTTCTTTTGTTTTGTAAGTTTTTTCTTAAAAGGACAAAAAATTTATTAAAAAAATAGAGGCGTTGGATAACCACATGATCATACCAAGCCAAGAGCAATACAGCATAGCTAATTTGCCCATAAGCATAAGCAACAAAATATGACACCCCTGCCACGTAATTCGATCCATGACTGCAATCCTCTTGTATAAGTGTTTATACAAAAATGTATAACAGAGCTTAGTTGGAAGTCTAAATTAAAAATGAGTATCAAGATTTATTAGGAACCAAAATCGAATTTGGTAAGCATGCATGGTCAAGTCAATTACAATAACAAAAGCATGTGTATTATTTTTATCTTCCTTCTTCTTTTCCCATAGATTGGAGAATCTCTAAAGAGCATGGCAGTTCACAAACTTTACAGCTAATTATTAAAGAAAGGTTACTAAAGTAAATTTGCTTTATGCCTTTATCAAATCCATCAATCTAGCTAGATGGGTATTGGTAATCCAACATTTCGACAAGAAACGCGCAATTAGCTAGGGAATAATTAACTCCAAATCAGTTAAAAATTCTAAATGCTTTTAGATTTTTAATGCAAAATAGTCAAAGCAGATCCCAAAGGGGGTCCATATCCATATGCCATTCAACCTGATGATGAAATATTGGTAGCTTTGCCACACCCTGGCCACCACAAGGAGGAGCATATGCAGCACATCAGTCACCATAAAAAAAATTAAATAATTATGCAAATTAATGAATTGAAGAGATTTCCATTCTAATTTGAAAAGGTACAAACAACATTGTTGTGTCTAAGTTTTGTTCAAAATAAAATTGTTGGTTTTTAACGTTCACAGGTCCATTTCCTCACACAATTTGACATCCAAGAAACTTTTTTTTAGAATTGACATCCGAGAACTCCAAAATGAGAATATGTAATTAAAAAAGGAAGAAAAATAAAAGAAAAAGGGAAGAGAGGAAGAAAATTAATTAACCAACAATAAGCCTCAAAGTAGCACAAAGGGTACTCCCTTGTTTTGTATGTACAAAGAACAAAAACTGCATGCACCCTTGTTTACAAAATACAATAAACATACAATTAACCCTCAAAATCCCAACCTAGAATCACAAACCCTCTTGCATGAAAGCAAGAATCAGGATTGACCAAGTAGGCCAATTCTCTTTTTCATCATCATCAACTCCATCATGCACTCAATAACCACTAACACAACCTAATTAAGCTGCATATATATGTGCATATATATATATATATATATATATATAGAAGAAGCAAGCTAGCTAGCTAGTTCAATTGACCTCAGGGATGCTCTGAAGTGCAGGCCTCCATGGTCTTTGAAGTGATTGGAACCCTCCACTACTATGGTTCATCAACTGGGACAAAACCTGCTCCACCCTCAACTCCCTCACGTCCACTTTGCTCAACAACTCCTCTAGCTGCTTCTTCGTGATCTTGATCTTCACCTCCGTCACCGTTTTGGCAGCGGTGGCGGCCTTGGTGGTGACAAAAGACCCCTCCTCACCTGTCAGAAAATCCCAATCGTCGTTGTCATCGTCGCTACCACCATCGTACTTTGTGGGTGATTGGTTCTTCAAGCAGTTTCCCATTTTGCAAAAGGCTTGCTTGAGTGTGGTTATGCAAAATAGAGGGAAAGAGAGAGAGAGAGAGGAGGGAGAGACAAGTAAGGTTTGTTATTAATTTATGAATATGAGATTATGAGTTTAGAAAAAAAATTGATAGAAAGATAGAGAGAGAGAGGGGGTTGAAGGAGTTGAATGATATATAAGAGTTGGGTGGTGAAAGATGATGGTTACGTGAGAAAGAGTCAAACCTAATTTATTCTACGTAAGGAGGTGTATGTGTGTTTGTGTTTGTGTTTCTTTCTTTCCATGTTCTTACGTGGAAAAGTTGTGGTCAAATGGACCCCACGATGAAATGTGGCTGCTTTTGGCTTTTCGGTTTTCGCTTCTGTCTCCAAACTAAAAAATGTACCTGCTCGTACGGTTTAACTTTTTTTCCTTTTAAAAAAATGTTTCTTTTTTTTCTTCTTTTGAAAAGTTATATATATTTTGAAGGAAATTTATTTATTTTAGTTGAATATATCATTATAAACGATAACTCTATATAACTATATATTTTGAAACTCAAATTTAAAATCATTAAGTTAGAATAATCCTTTTATATTATATGATCTATGTGCTCAAAGAAGTTTGGCTTAATTAAAAGTTGAGTGAAATTATTTGAATAAAGTTAACTTTAAATTCCAAAGTTTGATAGAGCTTTATATTTAAATCAATTTATATTATGTATGTATAAGTTTAATTTTCTTGCATGATTATTATATATATATATATATATATATTATATTGTTATAATTAATTAGGATAGCGTATTTAAATTAAATTCATTAAATTTATATTGAAATGTTATTTTTTGTTAAAAATTACAAACAAAATAAATTTTAATTTTAAAATAACAGGAAATTATATAGTTTGAAATCGATTAAGTGCCTTTTGTATGAACTAATTTTGAGGTTAAGAATTTTTTTAGTCAAAGGACTTATTGGAGAATCAAACAAAATATGTATATATTTAAACGAGTTAGCAGGTATGACTATGTGAGTATGACCAGAAGCTAATGTTTTCAGTCTTTTGACAACAGTATACGTTAGTAATATTCTTAACCTTTTCCAACGAGGAAAATAATACTTTTGTGCTTAAATTTTTAGTATTGACTATATTAATTCTTAAAAAATATTAATAAATGTTAACATCATTTTGTCTCTGAAAGATTAAAAGGTTGATTATTTAATTTTATTTTTAATATCGATTCAGACTCTAAACATAATTAAATTGATAAATGTTGTTATTTATCCTTTACAAACACAAGAACATCTTTCAAGAATGCAACTAATTAATCTCAATGTTTTAGAGACCAAAAATATTGGTTTACCCTGTTTCTGCTACCAAACTGTTTTGCTGAACACGTGATAATTCATGAGAATAATTTCGCCCATCAGGTTGGAAAAAGTATATACTGAACTAGTTTATATTCAATTTTCTTTTGTAACAATTATTGATATTTTTAAGTATTTCCATTATTAAAATGTTTTGTGCATGGCATACACCATTTTAGTTTTTCTTTTACTAAAACTAGTTGAAATTCCTAAATTAATTAGGTTTGGCTATGTTTTTTATCCTTTTAATTAGTTTGGAATTTATATGTTTTTTATTTCCCAAGTTTTTCCAAGTAATTAATTAAGTTCTTTATTTCAAAGTTAAGTAAATTTAATTTTGTTGTCGATTTTCAAGTATTTAAATATTTGGAATTTATAATGAATTTGAGATATGGAATTAATAATTTTAAAAGTTTCTACGTCATAAATTTGAAATAAGTTTTTTTTAGCGAAATTAAATGTTTTAGTTGTTGCTAGTTAATTTTAAGTAAAGAATGTTAAAAACAATTTAAACTATTCAATTTATGATCATTTTGAATAAAAAAAAGAGAATTAGAAGGTTTTAAATATAAGAAAATTGATAACAAGATCATATTTATTTATTTAAAAATAGACTTAATTAATTTGGAAAAAGTAAGAAACCAAATGCGCGCATAAACTAAATTAGAAGAATCAAAATACAATTGAACCTGATTAATAGATTAATTATTTGTTTTAAATTCATGTTTTAAATATTAATTAATTGAAAACTATAAAATATATATAGTACATTATGTAAATATGATTTTTTTAATAAACTACATGTAACTATTTATCGCAGAAAAGCACAAAAATAATGTATAACATTTGATGTGTAAATAACCGGACTACTTTCAAATTAATAGAAACTACTTTTTATTTAATATCCATTTTAGTATATTTTCTATAAATCTATTTTTTCGACTTAAAGAAAAAAAATAAGAGTCGAATTGTCTTCTTGATGTTAATGGTTCAGAAATTGAAAATGACAATCAGAACAAAATCTTATCCAATATACTTTGCCTTATGTAATACCTTATTTTTATGTTTATATATATAGTGGCCTCTCGTTAGTGAAGTCACCATATGATTCTAATAATATATAATAACATAATTAAAGTCTGTCTTTGTTCAATAATTAATCAGCACATTATAATTTTTTTATAACGACCATAAGAGTTTTTTATTCTATAGTAAAATTCTGATACGCTTTTACTAATCTTTCATAATTTGAATTGATTTAAAGATTTATTTTTTATTTAAAATTTAGTCACATTTAAAATTTATCACTTTATTTTAAATATATATCCTACAAACACCAACAAAAATTGACATATATAAATAATAATGACTTATATTTTTTATCAAGTGATTTAGAATGTGAATCTTAAGTGGTCGTTGGATATAAAATGAATATTTAAAGAAAAATAATTATTTTACATGTATTTATCATTCACGAAAAAATAATCACCATATTTGATATAAATTACTTCGAATTTCATATCTATTATGATAAACAAAAAAAAAATTATATCCATCAAACTGAGTGTCTAACCTTACTTATTTAATGCACGGTTATTTTTTTTTATGTAAACCACTTATATCTTTCACTATTTGAGACCTTTATTTAAAATGAAACAAATGTTATGTTAGCTAATCAATATGTATGATATTAAATACATTATATAAGTATACACATACATAATTTAATGTAGACCACACACAATTTAGAAGAGTGTGTGTGGCTAGAGTTAATATCCAAGCCCCAAGGTAGCAGGTACAGTAAAGGTGGAAGTTGGGGGAGTTTAGGTGTGAAAAGGGCAAAGTTAGGAATATGAAGACATAAAAAGTTCAAATTTGTGAGTGTGAACACAAAGGAATCTTTGAAGGGAAGGTGGGTGCTGTTTGGGAATTACCTTGCTCAACTCTCTTCATTAAACAGACCCAAAAGCACTTTTCCTTCATCTTAAATCCCAATCATCTATCAAGCTTGTCTATGCTCACGTTTTCGCTGCTCTCCTTTTAATTCGAATAGTTTGTCCTTACTTTGTCTGCACAACGTAGATAATTATAAAAGTAACAAAGGATGGAAGCATACTTTTTAGAAAAGAATCCATCACTTTTTCTACAACAGATGTTTTTTTATTTTCTTTACTACAATAAATTTTTTTATGTTATTATTATTATTATTATATCCTTTTCATTACATGAATAATTGTATTTTACATATTTGATTTTCTTTTTTTTTATTCTATAAACAATTTTGTAAAAAGAAATTATACCAATGACTCAGGAACTATAATTAAGAGATGTATTGTATTAAGATTATTTTAGTATAAAAAAGCTTTGTGGATTTTAAAGATTATGTTGAAATATTATGACTTATTAGATTATTTTTGTAAAAATTTTATGATATTTTAAATTTTAATAGATTTATATCATAAAAATTTAAAAGATTTGAAAGGAATTTATATATTTATAAGATTTGAAATAATTTTGTGAATTTTTAAAAACATATTCAAAATTGCAAGAGTTAGTAAAAAAAATTAATAAGAAATAATAAGATTTGGATAAAAAAAAAAGAAGTAAAACCAATATAGTTTTTCTTAATTTAGTTATATTCATTCTAGCTTTATGTCCTTCTATACTAACATTTTTTACAATAATATCTTTTCATTCTCACTTTTGAATTTGAACAATAAATTTAAAATTATATGTTAATTTTGATTTTTTTATTATTACAATTATTTCATAATAGATCTAATAACATGTTTAAATTGAAATACAATAACAAGCATATACTGAATGAAAATACTAAATTATGTGGATGACAAAATTAAGAATGACAGTCATGAAAACATTGTGTCGAACATGTGATAAGCATAGTCAATATAAGGAAAATATGGTTAGTCTCAACACATAAGACAAACATTAATTTTATTTAGAAAACAAAAAAAAAATGCATAGGGTCGAAGTATATTTAACATTTTTTTATTTCAAAAGAATAGGAGAAATATATATGATATACAGATCTTGAAAAATATTAAAGAAATAAGAGAATATGTGTGATGAGAGAAAAGAAAGAAAAAAATCTAACAAAATTTTAAGTATTTTGGTGATGGTTTAATAGATGTTTTATAATAAAAAAGTCTAATGAAATCAATATTTTTTAATATCAACGAACTTTTTATAATTTATAAAAAATATTAATTGAATATCACCAGATTTTTTTATCTTCTTTAATAAATCTTAAAAATTTTAATTAAATATCACAAGATTTATTTATATTATTTAAAAATTCTGATTAAATAACATAAGATTTTTTTATAAAAGAATCTTTTAAATTTTTTAAAAATCCTAATTTAATACCTCTTTAATTGTTTAATATTTCTGATGTGGACAATAAAACAAATTAAAGAATGATCTATATAAAGTAAAGCGATATGGTCTGCTTTAACTTTAAAATCAAAATCTACAAAAGCAAGGTTGGTAAAAAGCAAATCATGCTAACGTAGATTATCTTTTGACTCGAAAACATTCCTTTTATATTATATTAAATTGGTAGTATTGTGCAATTTAAGGGGTAAATATGAAAAAAAATTATCTTGAGTAATTAAATAAATGAATCTCACATCATATCTTAACTTAAAACACAAAGAGTTTTATGAATTTCTTTTTTTACTTATACCTGTTCAACTTTTTTATTTTTATCTAATATAAAATTTCACCTCACACCTATAATCTAATAATTCTTCCATACATATTGAGATGGGCCGGTAAAAGAACTTTAACTTTTTTTTTCCTTCAAAATTTCAAATTAAGTCATCTATATAAAATGAAATTAGGCCTGCAAAATCCCTTCCTGCTGTGTCTTTTAAGGAAAATTTATGATTTCAAATTGATGTATACAAATTTTATTATTAAGATAACTTAAACTATCTTGGTTAAAACTTATTTTGGTGTTAAAGAGTGCATCATCTCTGAGTACAAACAGGGAAATACTAATTTGTAGTATCTTAATTAAAGAAAAACTTTTTCCAATTTTTTTTATAAAAAAATTAGCCTGTCAGTCCTCAATTTCCAAGGTTTCTTTAAAAAAATGGTCTTGCATGCTTTGATGTTTCCAGTAATTTTAATTTTACTTATGATGATGCAATAAAATATATCATCAAATCACAAAAGTGGAACCAATATATATCTGCTAGCATTTCTATGCAGAGTACCGTCAATCTGTTATTTTTTTATTCACACTTGAATATGGCGTGTTAAAAACGTTTTTAGTGAATGATAATGTTCACTTTCAGTAATTAAAAAACAAATTGTTTTTTTCTCATGAAAATATATTATGTGTAGTCTTTATTTTTATAAAAAAAAATAGATTAAACAGAAACAGTTTTTTGTGAAAGACAAAATTCACACTTGAGACATTTCCAACAAATGAAACATTAAAACGAGACAATTTATATTAAAAATTAAAAACAAATATGTTTGATTTAACTTTATTATGACCTCCCCTTTGTACTCTTCCTCAGTCCTCACTATACGTGGACTATATTTTTTTCTTATTTTAAATTTAATAAACTATATGCGGCTTTTAGAGTTACTTTAGATTATTTTTTTATACCAAATCCTTATTAAGAAGCAAATAAAATGAATCAAATTTATCAAGAAAAAATGAAATGAATTAAAAAATAAAATAAAATAAAATAAACTCCTTGTATAAATTAAATTAATGTATTTATATATTTTAGCTTTTTAAAAAACTTTTAATTTTAATTTCTACATAAAAGACCTACATATAAATTTAATAGAACTAGATATTAATTTGATAATTAAAAAAAAGTTTCATAAGCTAGAGCTGGGTTATTAATATTAGAGGCTCACAAGGTATAATAATAACGAATGGACAGTGCTTTGCGGGGAAAGATAAACCGACGTCGTTTTCGCAACTAAATAATTTTTTTTAGCCACGGGCACCAGAAGGAATTCATGAATCATGCTGACTGCATGATTATGTTTTTTTAATTAGGTATTTTTCAGTCCAAATTCAATAACTAATATTATAAGTTACTGAAATTTATTTGAAGAATTAATATGTTCCAACAAATATTTTTTCATGTATGTATAGATTCGAAAATAAATTTATAGTCATGTTTAAGAAATGAAGTTATATCAATTATCTCACACCTTATGAAATGACTGCATGATTATGCTAGTGTGATGTGAAGATGAACTCTTAAATTTTAATTTAATTTGACTACTGTTTTTATTTCACCTCGTATTATCCTTTGAAGAGTCAAATAATTGGTTTTTCCAAGTTGCACCTCCTCTTATTTGCTGATCAATTACGGGTATATTAATTTGTTCTTATTTGTCAAATTCCCACCCCCCATTTTGATAGAATAATAAAATTGAAACACATGTACAAATTTTAGTAAGGATTTTGGTAATGGCCAATGTTTCCATAAATTATTAATTAGTGGCACAACTTAAACACGAGAGTAGCCAAATTTTGAGATCAAAATTGACGTACCAAATTCTTGTTACACTGATTTGAAATGTACAATATTTAGTCAATTTTATCCTTCCAAAAATACACTACATGACAAAACCAGCGAATTATATCTATACTAACATGTATGTCGTAATTAAATTTTCTAGCTTAATTTTGAAAGTAATTTTAAACTACAAAATTAAGTAATAATTAACAATATAATTAATTAAGATCATCATTCACGCATGTTATACCAGATATAACACCCAATTGTTACTTAGTATTTACTCAGTTTGGTGTCATTAAATAATGACCATTAGGTTAAATTAAACTCCAAAATAATTAAATAAATTATAGAGAAGGGTTCATGTTGAAGCTGAACAACGTACACTAGTGCAAATTAACAACCAAAAACCTATTGCATAATATGACAAAAATGGTGGGTGAGTCTAAGTTGGCTCCTTCAGTCTAATTAAGTTTGCTAGTTGCCATTACAGAATAAGCTATGCCACCCAAAAACCCCACAATCCTAATTCGAGCGAAATTGAGTAAAGTTTCATTTTAATATATTGCTGGTATAAATGTTTTTATATCGTCAACTACTTAAAAATCATTTTAAATTCAAAATAATTATGACAAAAAATAATAATTCTTAATAATATAAAAATTCATGAGTTGCGATTGAATGATATGGTAGAAAAGATTTATAATATCAGCGTGTTCCAATTAAAATCACTCAATAAATTACATATCCAAAACTATAGAGGAAGCGAACTATATTTCTTATAAATAAACATATGAAATATTCTATCCTTAGAAAAATTATATATGAAAAATATAACATTTAGCTGATAATTAACGCAAAATAAAATTAATTTTTTTAGAATGAAGTGTATTCACTATAAGTTAGTGACAATTTTAACTAGTTAGATATCAAAATGAAAGCGACCAAAATCATAAATAGTTAAACTTCTCATGTCATACAATTAATTTATTTCTCTCAACATATGTATGCTCATGGATATAAACACCTAGCCAGAACCACAAGCACAATTCTAACTAGTTTTCATATCAGTGTATATTCAACCAAAAAATTCTTTAATGGGCCCACGAATTAATTTTTAATTGACTTAAATTACATAATTACATCATCCCCACTCCATAACCATATATTCAGTTGCACGTGGCACCAACCCTCTTTTTGCCCAAGTGTAAATGGGGTATGCGTGCAGCCATTCACATGAACCCTATTCATCATATTTAGCTTTTTAAATATTAATCCAATGCTGACCAAAATCTTATGTATCCTCATATGCATGCACTTCTAAATCATGATTGAGCAGTTATCCGCAGTCTCTAAATGAAATAGGTTCTTTTGGCTTGATGTGGTGATAACTTTTGTTGACTGCATGTTTAATTGAATGCAATATGATTTTGGTGAAGATCAACTTTGGTAATAAACTAATGATAGAATGGAAATTTATGCTCTGGTTTCTACTAAACTTCATTAGTTAGTAATAAATAATAGCCGACAGTAGATGTTATTAATTAATTGCTTCAGTAAACTGGCAAGTGTTTTATATATATATATATATATATATATATATACCATTTCAATTTTGAAACAAGGTCTTATATGTGTATATTATATTGTACAATGGTGGGGTTTAAATTAAGTTGAAATGTTATACTTTCTTGTTAAATATTTAGCTTGATTGAATCAAATTTTTTAATAATCAAAGTAATATACGTGGCAGTAGCTTAGTTATTGCTATCTCTAATAAATTATATGAAGGAAATTGATAGTGAAGTTCAGCTTTGAATGCAGACTGCATGAGCTAGCATGCCGTTGAATTTTGCAACTAATTCGATGAACGCAGTTATTATTTTAGTGAAATATTTTTTTGGACAGATTTAGTGAAATACTATTCGTCATAGAATTTGACTAATTCAATGAAGTATTAAAATCATGTTGGAAAATATGTCATGCCAATTAATACTCGAGAATATGTAACCTTCAAATTAACCATTCTACACTTCACGTGAAGTTGCATGCAACAAAAAATCAATGGTTGAGTATATACTACTAAAAAATCGTTTTAATATTGTCATTTTAACATTAATTTTAACTAAATCGTTGTTAAAAAAAGTATACGACATAATTGTAAATAATTTAAGTTTATTAATATTGATTTTTAAAAAATTGATATTGTTTGATCAATTCTTAACATAAAAATCAATGTTGTTTTTTTATCCAAATTAAAACTCCAATCAATTCAATAACATCACACTTACTCTCTTCATCACTTTGCGCTTCAATTCCCTCACTTCTTCGTTCTCTCTTTCTCTTTAATAAGTGTTTCTAATTTTATTGAGTTAGGGTTTATTGCGTTTGGTTCTCACTTTATTTTTTTTTATTTTCATCTTTTCTTTTGCTCGTATTCTACTTGCTTTGTCGATTTAAGGATTTCTAAATGTTTTCCAAAATTATTTCTGATTTTCTATTGTAATGTACACATTTTGAAGCTTTTATCAACTATAATTAATGTACGAATGATTTTTGTTTTGCCCAACAAGTTGCACCTTATGAAAATTTTCGGATTGAGAAACATGAAGGTTCAATTGTAACCCTCACTCCTTATGAGACAAATGTTGAAGAGTTAACTCATGAGATGATTGAACACAAAATTCACTTTTTTCATGTGTTTTTATCTTTGTGTGCATCCAAGTGTATTATGTTATGTTTATGCTTGTGCATTACTAGCATTTTTTGAATGAATTTTCTAATTGGAAACATTTGAGACACATAAATGGTGAAAAGCCAGGTCTAAGTGACATCTCCGATTAGTTATATGTTGAATTGTTGACCATTGGTTTAAGTAACAAGTAGTGTAAAACATGTAAAAAATGTGTCTTGGAACACACACAGAAAGACATAAGATCATGTTAGAGCATAACCTAGACATGGTTCATATATAAATAAAAGGCTTAAATATATTTTTAGTTCCTAATAAATTTTTATTTATAATGAATTCTTAATATTTGAAAAGTTTCGTTGGAGGTCTCTAATAAATCATGTAACATAGACAACAAAAACATTTTTTTGCTATATATATGGTCAAGATAAAGAGAAAAAACATGTATTCGTTGTGTTATGACTTATTTATAATTGTCAAATGTTGGGAGTATTTTTGTAAACAAAATTCATTTTTGAAAAGGTAGGGAATTTGAATAGTGATTTAGGTGTGTGAATAGTATTTTTGTTATTGGTAAATAAAGCCCATTGAACTTGAATGGGCTTCTTTGAGACCCATGATTTGAAGCCCAAACTTAAACCTGACCATCTACTAGTTCAATAAAGGCAATTGCTTGGTGCTTCCAACATTCTTCAAGTACATCCAGCAAATTATTATAAATTTTGAAAGTATCCCTGCTAATAAACATACGTATTTGTAATCATTATTAAAATTAATTTTGATCTAATAATATATTTTTTACATATATAAATTTTAAATAAAAATCATAGGTTTCATAAAAATTTATATATGTAAAAAAAATAATTATTAGATCAAAATTAATTATCACAAAATTTATTATGTAAATTTACATGTGCATTAAATATACATTAGAAATTTTAGTGTTATATAGCGACGTTAATTATTTTATAACATAATTGACTTATTAGCTCAATTGGTTAAAACGTTATGATCTACATGGCCCATTAATTTTAAATTAATTTGTAAAACAATTTTTTTTAAAAAAACTGTAATCCATACATACGGATGACATAAGGATTGTCAATCTGTACATGGATTACGTGTTATGGTTTATGAGTCCGTAAGTTTACGTATTATAAATCCATAAGTTTACAGATTACATAAACTTATGGATTATGAATCCATAAATGGATTACGAATTCGTGACTCTCTTATGGATTATGAATCCATAAGTTTATTCTTACATATTACGAATCCATATGTTTATTAGAAGTGGTATTTTCAGAATTTACAATAATTTATTGAGTGTACTAGAAGAACGCTGGGTGCACAAAGCAATTACCTTCATCGTATAGGTCTTCAATCCTTATTTAATCATTTTTGTTCTTTTTTGTAGGTATACAAGGGCCATATGTCTCTTAAAAAAAGGACCATAATGATTTTAACACCGATCTATTTTTTTTTTCTATTATCGTGGAATTAGAGGAAAAATCACCTTTACTAGATTTTCCAGCATTATTATTTTACCATATTCCCACAAGATTAGAGGAGATCTCGGCTTGACTAGAACTTAAGGGTGCCCACTGGAATTTAAGGGCGATCTAAGATAAGTCTATTTAACGACAAAGTACTTGTTTGCATTTCCATTGTTGTGAACGAAGTTTAAGAAAGACATTTTTTGATATTATACTTTTACTTTGGAAAAACTAGGTGTCAAATGTGATTTTATACATTAGAAAAAAAAAGGGCTATTGTATCTTGTACTCCCATTATTGTATCATGCATCTTTCATTACATTTCGGAAAATTTATTCTGAAATGTGAATTTATATTATGGAATAGACTTTCTAAAATGCAATGGAAGGTATTTAATGCAATGGTGGGAATGCAGGATATAAATGCTCAAGAAAAGGTGTAACCTTCCTTTAGAGAGACAAGCTTAATCCGAGAGGTCTTGTCTTAAATGGATCTACCAACACAGAAAAAAGAAAGAGAAACAAATTTAGGAATGGACCTCCCCAAACTCTTGCAATAAGGTGAGAAACGTGATTAAGGGGTAGGGAGAAGTGCAAAAAAGAGTAGGGGTGTAAATGAGTCTAACCAAACTTAACTTTTAAAGTTTGAGTTTGGCTTGTAAAATAAATTGATTGTTCAAGCTTATCTCATTTACTTAAACGAACTTAATGTATAAACAAACGAACTTGAATGAATCATTTAAAATAAATGAGTTAGTTTATGAATAACTTGACTCATTTGCATCCTAGGTGTGATAGAAAGGAGGGTTCAAGGGAAAGAGAAAAAGAGGGTAGGGGGTGAGAGAAATTCTAAAAGAAAAAGGGGGTGTGAAAATAAGATGGGCCATGATTTGAAGAAGAATATTCTAAATAAATCTTTCGGCTCAATTCAGTCAATTGTGCCAATCCCGTCCATTAAAAGAAAGCAAAGAAATAGAAATCGAATATTAATTCGCTTTCTCCTCGTGGCGTTTTGGTCTTTCGGTTGAATTGGCGACCTTAATTGACGTTCCTACCCTTGGCTTCGCGGGGTTTCCGAACACCAAGGTGTGGGGGCTTTTGTCATTTGACGTAAACGCGCGAGCAATAACTAGCGAATATCAACAGAAGCAGAAGAGGATGTAGCTTTAATTACTTCGGGAATATCAACGAAACATCATCGTTGGTCACTTTCTACCAAACCACAACGCTCAAATTGTTTTCTTTTGCTATCACTGTTACCGAATCCCTCACTTTCTTCTTCATCTTCTTCTCCTTTGTCACTTCTCAGCACCACTCAATCTCTTCAATTTCTTTCTTCTACTGGGTACGTGTGTTTCCTCTTCTTTTCTCTCGTTTACAATTACCCTTTTTTGTTTTTTTTCTCCCTTTTGCCTTCAATCTGAAAAAAATAAAATAAAAATGGAAACAGGTAGTGGGTTTCTTTTAAAAACCAAAAAGTTAATTTATTGCATGTGTTTTGTGGAGATTGATTGGGATAATTCGTTGAAGGGTTGATGTTAGATTCCCTGGCTTTTATTATTGCTTTGCCTCGGGAGAGTTTTCCACCAACCCATCTATTAACAATTCTAGTTCTAAAACACACACACACACACACAGTATGTATTTTCAATTGTTATTTTGGTGTTTCTATTGCAGTTTACATTCAGTTTATTATCAGTTTGCAAGTAGAATATTTGCTAGACAAGCTATCTGTACGGGAAATTCAAATTTTAGGTAAAATATTATTAATTTTTGGTCCCTGAAATTGGCACCGCTGGTTGATTTGGTCATTGACATTGGAAAAAGCAAATTTAGTCCTTGAATTTAAGGACTATCGGTTAAGTTAGTTCTTGACATGGCGGAAAGATAATTGTTAAGTGTAAACCAGTTTGGTCACTAACTGAATCAGAAACAATGTAAGATTTTTATTATTTGAATCCTTTTTTGTTAACCTACTGGATTCTTATAAATTTTAATTAAACCATGAATAGATGACCTTTGTGGTCATATACGAAAGGCTTCTCTTCCTATCTGTTTGATTATGGTTTGTACTCTCGTGTTGTGACTACTAATATATATATTTATACACACACACATATTCATGTACATACTAATTCACGCATGTGTATATGTAGAACAGTATCATTTATTTATTCAAAATTGTTAAGTGTACTCAAGGTTTAGATTGATTTTCAACAATTAGTAATAGCTATATGTTATTTTGCATCTTAGTCTTTATTCAGTTTATAATTTGTAATATGTATTTTATATATGAGTTCTTTTTACTGAGTCCTTATAATTAAACCAGAAATGGTTGAGTAAGGAAAGGGATGGGTATATTCTGTTCTCTGCAGAATATCCTTTGCTATTGTTGGAAAGTTGATAAGGATCTTTGTAATTAATGTTTAGATTTATTTTATAGGCATATCATGTTATGTTTATAGGAATAAAATCTCCTATATTTACTTGTAATTATTACATTCAGCCTATATAAATTTTGTGTAGTTGAGACACACCGTTTCAGCATTGTATGCCTCTGTTTCTCTCTTTCAACAGTTATTTTCCAGTTGTTTCTTTTGTGTTCTTCTGTGTTATCCCTATCTTGTATATCACATATGGTTCAATGGTACACTGTGGATTAAAACTACAATCTTATTTTTAAGCTTTTGGTTATTTGATCAAGTTGCCAATCTGTTTTCCTGGCTTCTTAAGTTGGTATTCCTCCCTTCCCCTCCTTTTATCAAGGATGTTTTTTAATTAATTTTTTCCTTCTAGAAAAGTGTGCTTATTTTTACTCAAACTCCTTGCAGCAATAAGCATCAGCACACTGCCACATCCAGTTCCCTTCTGTGTGTTCCTTTCTTCTACTCTCTCCAGTCCAGCCAAAACGAAGCTCCTTCCATCATTTTCAGTTTTTTCTGTCAAGTGTTGTTTCTTCTTCTCCCAAACTCGTCCAAACATTGCTGGTAACAAGTCCCCCATGAACTTGTTGAGCAGAATTGTTGGGTTGGGTAGCCCAAGGGCAGCAGAAAACATGAATTCAACCACTGCTCGGGGACCAGATGATGACATACCAGCACCAGGTCAACAGTTTGCCCAGTTTGGTGCTGGCTGCTTTTGGAGTGTTGAGCTGGCCTTCCAGAGGGCATCAGGGGTGATCAAGACAGAAGTTGGTTATAGCCAGGGGCAGTTGCATAATCCAAGCTATGAGGATGTGTGTACGGGGACCACACACCACTCGGAGGTTGTCAGGGTCCAATATGATCCCAATGTATGTAGCTATGAGAGTTTGCTTGATGTGTTCTGGGCTAGACATGATCCTACCACACTGAATCGGCAGGTAAATATGAAGTGTTTTTTTAGTTATGCTATAAACTTCGCCATGCTTGATTTAATTGGTTTAATTTGTTATTAATACCATGTTCTTACTGTTTCAAGTGTGATGTCTAGACTTTGCAGATCTGAATTACAAGTTTTGGTTTGTGGGTTATAAATGTAAAGTTTCTTTAGAATTGTTCAACGATTCCTTAAAAGAGTTCATCATTTTGTAATACTTTCTTTTTGCTGCATGATTTATTTGCCTGAGGTGATGCTAATTCTTTCTGCTGCCTAATAGATGCATTTATGCTGCAACAACCTGTGATTATCTTGTTTTGGGAATTCTGCTCCAATATGTTCTCTGATGTTACTTTCCTTCATTACTAAGTTTTTTAACCTGTTTTTCTCCTTTGTCATGCCAATTGTGGGGTGTTTCTACACTGAAGTATTTGGCCATGTCATTCATTCCACTTTTACATACCATTACATCATACATCTGTTACTTCACAGTTCACAAGTTATTACAAGGAGTGCTCAACCTGTTAAATTTTGGGAGTTCATTACATATAATAATTTTTGCTTGTGTTTAGATTGTGATAAAGAACTAGTTGCTAAACCAGTGTTTGAAAAGAAACCCAAGCTTTTAATTGTTTAATTGTTTGGGCAATTTACATATGTTGAACTTCAAATATGTCAGGGACCCCTAATAATTTGAGAACAAGATATGTAGAAAAACCAGTTTAATATGGAATTGTCTATTTCTTTTAAGACAAAACATACATGTAATTCCTTTGGTTACATCTATTCTCCAATTAGAATTGGAGTTTCACCTCAGTAATTTATGCTGACCTTTCATGCAAACCTTTATTACTCTAATTATGGAGATGAAACTTTAATTCTAATTGAAGAACAACACCAAAAACATTTAAGAAACTGCATATAAGGTTTTGGCCTTTCTTTTATTACATTTTTGTCTTGTCTTTTGCCTTTTTCTGTTCAAACCATTGCTATCTTCAACTCTCTCTATTCAGCACACCACTTTTGCTCATTCTCTTTTCATTATTCATGAACTTTGAATATATGATGTCAACCTATGATCTGCAAGTGCTGATGCAGCTGCACATTAGTACTGTTGCATCATGTGGCTTAAGTGCTAACAATTTGATCTTCCTGTGTGACAGGGAAATGATGTGGGAACACAATACAGGTCTGGAATATACTATTACACACCTGAACAAGAGAAGGCAGCCATAGAGTCTTTAGAACAACAACAGAAGAAGCTGAACAGGAAGATTGTTACTGAGATCCTTCCTGCCAAGAAGTTCTACAGGGCTGAAGAATACCATCAACAGTACCTTGAGAAAGGAGGGAGATTTGGTTCCAAGCAATCTGCTTCTAAGGGATGCAATGATCCAATTCGATGCTATGGTTAGATTAATATGACTAGATGTTTAAAGCAGGGAGTTTTCTTGATAAGTATTTGTTAATATACCAATAAAGTAAGTCACAATCTACCTACTCTCTGTATTCTATTTATAGGGTGAAGATCACTATAGAATCCGAATCAGTTTTAGAGTTATATAGTATTTTATATGTATAGTTATCTAAAAACTGATTTTATAACACCTTTAATCAGTGACTCTTCTCGAGTTAAAATATCGTTATTTTGTTGGGTTTTTCATCCAATAGTTATGTTTGGTGAATGATTGCTTAACATAATTTATATACTTTTTTTATTCCTATGACATTGGTACATAATATCCACACTTGCTAATGACTAATCCTAGTCAGGAAATTTGATCGACAACCTTTAGTGAAATTTAAGGGAACTTAGCTTAGTTCCATTATATATATAAATTAAACTAGTAAACTATAATGATTTAATATATTGAACTTGAGACTAATATGAATAGAATTTAAGTGGGGTTAATTACAATGTAGTTTTTTTTTAATTTCTTCCTAAACCTAATAGATTTTACATTTTTTCCTCGATAATTTATGTAGTAGCTTTAAGTAAAGAATTTTTTAGTCTTAACAACGTTTTTTATTCCTGTAGTATGATACATAAGTAATTTTTGTCCTCTGTAAAAAAAGAGTAATTTTTGTCCATACAATTTTAAACTTTTAATTGCTTGAATCAAACCTTTATTCTTTTCAAATCCATAAAACCTAGATTGTCTTTTTCAGGGTAATGAAATCTAGTTCAATCATTGTCCAATTATTAACATTTGAGTTGACAGATTCTATTTTGTAATAGTTCAATCATTGTCCAATTATTAACATTCGAGTTGACATATTATATTTTGTAAGACTAAAATGAAATGTTGTGTCAAAATGGATCGTCATTTCATGAGATAGTAAGAGATTATTATCGCGTTACAAAATGTCATTCACACTAACACATTTTGTTAATATTTTGGTAAAGTATTAACAATTGAATTTATACTTTTAATGAACTACAGTGTCATTTGATGCTATTACGTCACAAAATGTGACCCACACCATCTTAAAAGTTAAAAATTGGATGAAGCATTAATAATTGGACCAAATTTTATTAATCTGAAAAGTATAGAAACTCAAGTAATTGAAACTTGAGGGACAAAATAGCTTGTTTCAAATTATAGAGAGAGAAAAATGAAGAATAAATCAATTTTTTATTATCCTATTTTCATAAAAAAAAAACAGAATAAGAAGATACCTTTAATATTACCTGAGAGAGTGCTAATAATATGTTGGAGTTGCCAGCATAGGCTTATCCAAATAATTATTGCACAAGTCTAAATCGTAAATAATTTTATCCGATCATAACTATTTAATTATTCTTTGAGTGCTAGAAGATATCTGTGAGGAGGATTTCGTGTCAAGAGAGATTTTAGTGACGTCAAAAGAGAAATGAATTTCATCCATAGAAATATTAATATTAAATTAATAATTTACAACTAAAAAAATACTCACTATTCACCTATTTATCTCTCATCTCGTTCTTACCTCATTTTTTTTCCTACATTAGAATCTCCCTTTTTCATCCCACCATTTATCACATTTGTTATTTTCTCTCATCCTTTTTCTCTTTTCTTTTCACGTCTCTATTTCCACAGCAATCCACCTCAAAATGAAATAGACATATATTCTCACTCTTTACTTTCAACTTCATCATTTTTCCATTTCACTTCTACCTCATTTTCTCCAAATATCTATCTTTTTATATCTATATTTTTCTCTCTCTATCTTTTTTCTTTTCTTTCTATCTCTTCTCTCCACCTCTGTCCACTTCGAAATGTGGTAAAGGAATGGCATCACTCTTTATAATTACAACTTTATTACAAACATGTTTTTGTTCTCAATACAATTCTACAATATTTCTACGTTGTTTGCTCAATGTATACACAAAATATTTATCGGTTAATTTGACACCCTTTACATTTTTTATTGGCTCTTGCTATTACTTTCATCAAACTTTAGCAAGCAAAAAACTTTGATCTTCATGAAATGCATCAAGCATGCCTTGGTGTAGTTGGAGCACTAGGTACTAGCACTAGCACCGCTGCTAGCTTGACCTTACTGGGTATGTACTTCTAATAAAGTGTCTTAATGAGAGGAAGCTTATATATAAGGAAATTCATAGCCACATCAATTTTGTACAAACCACATATTCTTTATGAAAAACAATCCTCATTGAGTTAAATAATACATACACAAAATTCAAACTCAAAATTATTTATTAAGCTATAACAACTCTTCACCAATTATTCAAGTGCTAAGTGGGGTGATATATAACTATATATTTAGAACATACAATACATGAACAATTAAGATAAAAAGTTAATTAGTAATCACGTAATCATTTTAAAAAAAAGGTCACATATTTATCTTTTAATCTTAATTATTTTAATAATCAAATAAGGACTAATTAATAGTTGTTATTAGCTATTAATTTAGTACAAGTGATCACTTGTACTAAGGAATTATTCTTAGGGCAGTTGCTTCTTGCACCTTCAATGCTGCTTCCTGCACCTTTTTAAGATTTTAGAACATCTAATCTGTCACGAATGATTTTTTCAGAATGTAAAAATTTACATTCTAGATTCAGTGCAGGGAGTGCAGGAAGTAATCGCCCATTCTTAGACACTTGGTTTTGGATTCAGGTTCGTTAGTTTTTTTGTGTTTCCTTGTTTGGCTATAGATATCTTCTTGCCTTCTATAGTAATTGCCCATGCATCAATAAATAATACTGTATTTAAAATATTTTTCCTTCTATAGTAATTGCTTATCCTGGCCACTTGGCTTAATTCTATTTAATAGTATTCTTTTTTTATTCAGAAAATGTGCATATATCATATCAAAAGTTTGAAATCTGTCGTTAATTATTTTACTTTACATGTCACATTATAATTTTAATAAACTTGAAAAAACAAACAAAATACACAGAATATATTATAAAGTCATATAAAAAAAAACGAACACTAGATGATTCATTCTTATGGGCACCAATTTGATTTCTATTTTCAAGATGCATGTATCTTCCCTCCAACTATAGTACAGTACAATAATAAAACTTTCTTGGGAGTTTTAGAAACTTTATGGGACACCACTCGTTTTCGTTGTTTCATATAATAAGTCTACGGTTCTGGAAGGAACTTAAATTTTGTAAGAAGTGTGAAAATCCCTTACCATCACTTAAACAATTAAGTTTGTGATTGAATATGACAGTGTTCTGTGTCTTATATTGTTAGTGTATATTTTTATTTTTCTTTCTCTTTAATAATATAATGCATAATTATCATAAATGGTAGGAAGATTATATTAAGAAGGTTTAGAAATTCTTTACCATAATCTCATAAAGAAATTACAATAAATCAAAATCCATGCATAACTAACCACACAAAACAAAACTAAATTTACAGTGAAGCTAGCTAGGCCATTCTCTAACTTTTAGTTACATAGTAATTTATTAACTTGCATATATATGCATGGTAATTAATTAGAAGTTTGTTTAGGGACTAAATGAGTGTAACTTAGTTGGTGAGGGAGAATTGGATTGGATTCTCACATAATAAGCTCTTGTGAAAAAATAAAAAACTTTAAATATAATTGCATTTTAAATTTAAGATTAATCTCATAATCAATTCAAAAGATTAAAACTTAAGAAAATATCTTAGAATTTTATCCGAAAATCAAATAGCCAATAGTTAAAAAAATTCTTGAGAAGTAAATGTACAAGATAATATATCAAGAATGATAAACATTCAGCAAAGTATCTTTCATGTTACTGTTATAATTAATGTTGATTATAGACATGCAGTCCCCACCGAAGGATGTACATATAAGGGTTATTGTCATTTCCAAACTGGAATGCAAAAAATGCCACCACAGATGACATTGAAATCTTTCATCCAATTTCTTTTCACATAATACTAATATAAATGATAGAGATTAAAATTAGGGATAGGAAAAGCAACAAGTGGCTGCAATAAGGGCGAGAAAAAGACATTTGAACAAAGTGCAGTTGCCATTAAACAAAAAATGGTAAATGCTAACCTTACTTTATTTGAGGACTATTATAAAGTTTCTTGTAGAAATAAAACAGGTCACCAATATGTGATCCACACTATTTTAGCGTTCTTTTCACAATCCAATGGACCTCTCAACTGTAAGATACATTACTATATACGCATTAATTAATTCTAAGCAAAAACTCAAGTTGTGATAGTATTTTTTTTTATTAATGAGACTTAGTTTTAATTTCGAACAATTAATGATTGATTTCACGACATTAGTTAAGAAGTTAATTTTTTTTTATCGAAATCAAAATAAAGATATGTTGAAAAGGATAAAATAAAATTTCGCCCCTCATTTTAATTTTTAATTTAAATTTGGTATCTTAAGTTAAAAAAAACATTTTTGGTGAAGACTTTGTTGCATTCATATGTACAAAAATATCTATTTAATGGAAAAATAAGTTAAAACTTTTGCTATTTTTTTCCTCTCTATTTCTTTGATTACTAAAGTTTTGGACAAATAAGTAAAATGGATATAATACATATTAAATGGAGAGTACCATTTATTTTTCCAAAACCATAAAAATGAAAGAAATGGAGATGATTTTATTTAGGAGAATCTATATTTAATTTCTCTGGTGTGTAAAAAAATTTTAGGTCAACCATAACTACACACCATAAATGTGAGATTAGTCACTAATCCATCCGTTGCCTCAAAACAAAAAAGAAAAAAAAAGCATGGTCTTCATTTTTGTTTGCGGCGAATGAGAAATTGAGAATCAATACTGAATTTGCACCTAAGTATTTCAGGGAATCTAATATACTAGGCTCTTTTTTTTTGAAAAAATTTAAATTGTATTAAATCCAAAATGATATAACAATAAATGGGGCATACCCCGCAGTTAGAGAAAAACAAAAATCTCTCTAATACAAGAAGACTTAGATCAAAATGCTAAAACAAATGTAACAGGTGCGCTTATCTATATATAATAAATTTAATCTTACTAATAACCTCTATTATAGAAAATTAATAATCTTTAAAAATCAACTTATTCCTAGACAGATAGATGTAACAAGTTGTCTCTAGACAGACAGATAACAAAATTTTCTTTCAACAGCTGATATAGATCTGTCTCTTTAATTAAAATTTATAGGGAAAAAAAAAGTACAACCCGCTCCATAGGGAACACTGAAAAAGAATGACCACACAAACTTTGGAACCGTGATGATGGTGGCCCACATACAAGTGTGGATCATGTAGATTCTATGGATTTCATCAAAACTTATTTGTCTAATAAATCTAATCTGGTTGCCAATTAATAACATGGAACTTATATTAAAAATCATTCGTTAACTTACTTATTAAATGAAGCTATTAAAAAATAAAGTTAGGATTAATAGCCGTTAGTTCCCTTTTCATAGTTTAAACCCCACCTAGATCTAACTATAAGAATAAAAGAGTGTTATGTCAAATCTAATAAAATATCACGCAAAAGAAAAGCTGAATCACTGATGCTTCATGATAACAAGGTTCCGCTCTACGTACGACAACAAAAATGCTACACGACAACTTTGTTTTTTCTATGAGCGTTCGAAATTCGAATGCATGTCCATGTTTAAAATATAGAGTTTAATATATATGATTAATATCAAATATTTGTATGAAGATGTTTAACTAAAAATTATCTTTTTGTTATATTATATTAATGAAAAATAACATAACTAAGTGATCGAATCACGTTAAATGTTTTATATCAATAGTATATATAAATTATATTCCATTATATATATATATATATATATATATATATATATATATATATATATATATATATATATGAACCAATTTTATATATTTTTTGTTACATAAAAGAATGAAAAATTTCTAGAAAACATCATTTTTCTATTTGAAGAAGTTTAACGTGCCCACACGACACTCAATTTTATGGAATAATACTATTATAGATTTGACATCAAAGATAGCAACATATATAACACTAAATTTCGCAATATCTACAATTTTATAAGAATAATGATACTAACATAGTTTTTGACATATATGTTAAATATATATTTCATTATCAATAAGTTATACGAAACTCGATAATAATTTACTAAATATAAAGTAGGATTTACATAAAATTTATTTAAGAATAGAAGTATATATTAAAAAGAGTACCTTAATAACTACATTGTTAATATTTTTTTTAAATCATCGTTTAAGGTTTATGAATACAAGTCCATGATTACAAAAAATATTTATAAACCATAAGTCCATAATCGAAATATTATTAATTAATTAATGAATTACTAGAAGAGTATGGAATATGGAGTTAAAAAATTAAGGTGTGGATTTCCATAAGTAACCCATGTGGGTGCAATTTTTAAAAAATGGTTCCACATGGCATGTTGTGAGGATGGCCACGTGGAAGTTTCCTTGCATACTAAATTATGAAGGGAAGGACCAAACAGATAGATCTGTGTTTTTTTCTACTTCCACCCAGACTCTGCATATCAACACATTACACTGCACCCTTTCTTGATGCCATTTGCAAAGAAATAATCAGTCCATGTTAGTGTATGACTTGTGTATATAATGATATATTTTTTCTGAGTTTAACTTGTGCATAAGGTGATTAATCAGGATATATAGTTTTTTTTCTTTTCTTCTAGAACACTATCATCCAATAAAAAACAATTATGTTTAAGTGAGATAAAGTTATTATAAATGGTAAAATTTACTTTTTAAACATTTAATTTAACTGCATGTTCAAAACTCAAATCTTAAATTGTTGATTAAATTAGAATAATTCAACATTAATTAATGTACGCGCTTGATAATAATCAAAATATATTGTTAGTATGACTTTTAAAACAAGTTATAAAAATTTAAATTGACCGGACACATGATATTATATATAATTGCATGTCTTTAATAAAATTTAATTCTCTTTGATTTGAAAAAATTATTTTTGACGGTAAAATTTACTTTTCAAATATTTAATATAATTGCATATTTAGGATTAAAATTATTAGTTAAATTAATAATGTTAGTATAGCTATCAGAATTTAGATAATGATATTTTAAATTTCAAATAGATAATGATTCTTTTTTTTATCATTTTAATTTTGTTAAAGTATGATTTAACTAGTTTGGATTTTTTTTTCCTTTGAAAAAACAGGCAAAATGACAAACATAGTTCACATATATATCCTGGATCAAGTAAAGACTCTGAGATTCGTGAAGGTCTTTTTATTGAAAGAACGTTGATACTGATAACAATTGATATGGTACTTATGGGGGAAGTACACTTCTTAGTACACTATTAGGTGACACACTTAGGCAGGTTTAATTTGTTGAAGAGTAAACGATTAAATAAAAATGTTTATTTTATATTTTATCTTACAAATGATTGAGAAATATAATCAAATAAATGATGAAACATAAAATAAACATTTTATAAATTAATAACTAATAAATTTAGAAAGATTTTCTATCTCACATATAATACTATTTAAAAATAAAAATATCCAACATTGTCTCTTCTTTTTTTGAACGGAAACATTGTCTCTCCTTTAATATTATCTTTTTTAGTCACATTTTTACTCTCAATATTCTTATGTTATCATTTTTTTATATTATATTTTAAAATATAAATTTAAACCTAATTCAATTCTATATAAAGATGAAAGTTATTTTTTTCTTATATAGTCTTTGGCACTAAGAGGAGCCTCTTATTAAGGTTCCTTAGTAGAGGGACACGTGGTAGTTAACTTATTTTACAATTGGTGGTGTAAAGAGCTGAACCATGTAATTCTAGCCTCTTTGTTAGGTGGTTGTTTAATTGTAGACTTGTCTCTACCTTTCACTTGTAATTTTCGGTACCTCCAGTGCCTTTTAATATAATCTTTTGGTTGATTAAAAAAAAATTCCTTCTTACCGTTTGATATTATTTCTAATATTATTTCTAATTGATGTGAGATTAAGTTATTTATATACACTTCTTATGTTTAATATTTTTGAGCTTAATATATATCTAATATCTAATATGGTGAGTAACCCACTAATACATTTAGAATAAATTTTAATATTATATTAAAATATAAATTTGAATCTAGTTCAATCTCAAAATCTAACTTATAGAAGGAGGATTATCTTCCTCTTATACATTCTATTTTAATGTTATCTTCAATTGATTTTTTTCAATGCTATTTCTTGAGGAAAGATCAATTTATTCTAACTTTTTCACAATTCATTTTTCTTAAATTTAATGATTATAACGATTAATTAATCATAACCATTAGATTTTAAAAAAATAACTCTTTTAAAATTCCTTTTATATAAACTAATTTAATCCCTCCTTACTTTTTAATATGCATATAACACTGTAACAGGTTCAATGAGTTTATGCGTGGCAATGAGGGCGCTTTTCATAAGTACGCTATTTTTTTATGAGTAAGATAAGGATATTAAGGGTGATAATAAAATGAAAGGATGGGAGAACGACATGACAGAGATTACAAGAAAAACATCATTGCATATTTCTTCGATGATCAAGTTAAAGGACACACATTTTTTTTGTAATTTTTTATGTAAGTTTGAGAGGAGACAGTTTTAATAAAAGCAAGAAACAAATTGCAATGAAGCCTCACTGTTAATAACAATGCACGCAATAAGTCAAAGGAAATGTTAAGTGCAATTACTCAATGACAATAAGAGTATAAGACATCAATCAACGTGAATACAATTAACACTTGACAGTGACAATGGACGATGATAGCGGGTGTACAAATTATGTCATTGTGAGGAGTTGAGAATTTAGTGATACACAACCTAGAACATTTGGTTTTATTAATAAAAACTAGCATAATAAATTAATATTTATTAATAAAAAATAATATTTATACCATGCACTGAACAATTTTGGTCACTCAAAACAACTATTTTTATAGTTAATTTCAATTTATCCACTTTACAAGTACCAAGTCTATAAAATAACATTATTTATGCATAATACTATTTCTTGTGTGTTTTAATAAACTAATAAAATAATAATATTATTTTAGAGTTCAATTTTTTTATGTTCTGTCGTTATGAAATTTCTTTTACATTATTAACTAATGAAAAATATTTTTATTATAATTTTAAAATAATTATTATAAAAATTGATAAGTTTATTATGATATATAATTAAATAATAATATAAAACACCTACATTTTAATTAAATTCATTTTAATGTTGTTATACTGACGTGAGTTGATACTAATAATTAAGATTCAGTATGAACTCCCAGGATATATAAATTCATTTTAATTATATATATTACTATGGTAAAAGTGGTACCAAAAGTAAAGTACAAACAAGGCACCTCACGGTTATAGTAGTATATTTATAACAACATACAATTATAAATACTAGATAACCAAATGAGGGTCTCACATGGAACTAAAAACACTGAATTTGGTGCCAAACAAAATCTCAGCCCTTTAAATTGTTGTCATAATAAGTGCCCACATAATAAACCCAACTATTGACAATGGTATAAATTCTACATATATACTTGCTCAACAATGAATAAGAAAACCATTGCAACAAGCTAGTCTCTATCCATGAGAAACCACACGAGTCAGTCATGAAAGCACAATCACAAGACCCCACTAGCACATACTTGCCCATGACACAAACGAAAAGGGTAATACGCTAACCCTGTTGTGCAGCCAGTAACATATAAGAAACTTGATCTCTTCCACTACCACGTACTTGTACACTTGAAAACACAGTTAATTCGATATTTCCTAATGCAATAGATATATAACTGCACACCATATTACTTGCCACACACGTCCCTCCACTCTAGATCTAGCAACACCTTAGAATTGCCAAAAATGTTGTTGAAAATCTTATGGGAGCATAGTTGCCAAAGAGTAGTAGCATTTCAAAAGGTTTCTTTCTCCATCTAAGTTCCCAAACCCATTTATCCTCCATCCATTTACCCATACCACTTATAACCTTTTCCTTTTGTTCCGAGAGAAGATAGTCTAGGAAACATAGAAGCCAAACTTTGACCGTCCACCCACTCATCTATCAAAAAGTTAATATTGACTCCACTTCCTATATTTCATGAAATCCCATTATCAAACCATTTTTCATCACACTCACTTCCACACAATTTTTTAAGGTCCCTCCACCACAAAGACTCCCTCATATCCTAACCCTTGCCAACCCTTATATTTAGAGGCAAGCACATCATCACCCCACAAGTTCCTCTTTGATGGAAAAGATTCCATTTCCATTTAGCCAACAATACCTCATTAAACACCTTTAAATTTTTTAATGCCTAGTCCTCCCAAATCCTTACTCTTACACATCACATCCCAATCCATCCAAGCAATTTTATTGTTTTCCTCATCACCCCCCATAAGAATCTCCTTTGAATCCCCACAAGAGGCTTCCACTCCTCTTTTGACATTTTAAAGAAGAAAAAATAAAAAAAAGCGGTAAAGAGGAAAGCACATGATTGATCAAACAAATTCTTCTTGCATAAGGCATATTTTTGTGTTTCAAAATAGCCAACTTTTTAGAAAACTTCATGATGACCAGTTGCCACATCTCCTTTCTCCTAGGATTTCCCCTAATAGGTAGTCCAATGTATGTAAAAGGAAAAGCAAGAACGCTACTGTTTAGCATGTTGACATATCTTTCCACCACTCCCACTTCCACCCTAGTGGCTCCAAAACTACTTTTTCAGAAGTTAACTTTCAAGTTGGAATAACATAATTCAAACATCCTTAAGATGATTTTGATAGTGAAGGCATTTTTAGCATGAGTCTGACCAATAAAAATGGTGTAGTAAGTTAACAATGCAATTGTTGTTACCCACCAAAATGCCTTCAAACAATTCTTTTGATTTAGTTTCTCTCATCAATTTGCTTAATCCTTCCACTATCACCAAAAAGAGGAAAGGAACCAATGAGTCACCTTGGCATAAACCCTTATAGCATTTGAATTTAAGGGTTAAACTACCATTTATCAACACCGACACCCAAGAGAATTTAAGGCATCCTTTGATCCAACTAATCCAAGTGTCAAATCTATGCAACATGTACAAGAGAAAGTTCCAAGAAATCGAATTGTATATTTTTTCAAAATCAACTTTAAATAATTTTTTTTTCTCTTTGCCACAACAATACTATGTAGGCATCCTTGACTATTAGTACAAACAAAATATTTTAATGCTTTTATTTTGGTGATTAAAAATTATTTTAAAGTTGTTATAAAGATATTTTACTCTTTAGTAATTGGTAATGATTAGTTAATTTAAAAAGACTAATTTACATTTTTCATTTTCTATTTTATTTTTGAGATTCATTTTATTCTTCAAATTTTTAAAATTTTCATTTTGATCTTTTATCTATTAATTTTGAATCAAATTGACCTTTAATTACTTATGAGATTTATTTTTTATGCAATGTTTATCATATTAACCATTTTGGTTTGAACATCAGTTCAGTTTTATTTTTTATACAGGTGAATATAGAGTGTAGCAAATTTCTTGTCTTGAAATAGTAAGTTTAAGCTTTTAAAAATTGATATTATTGGAATTTTTGTAAAGTAGCAATCGTACAAAAGTGTTGTTTTTCTTCAGAACATAGTAAAAATTGACGGTAGAAGAAAGATCCGTTGACCGTAGAAATACCCAGGGCGTATACGGTATACAGTATCTCTGCACTTACTGTCCTCTCTCTCTCTCTCTACTTCATTTTTTCAGCACAGTCACACACACACAGCAATAACCTCTTTCTCTGTTTCTCTCTTTTGTTCACCGAAACCTCACCCACCCCTTACTCTTACTCTCTCTATTGTTCTTTCTTTCAACAAGTTTCTTACTTCCTTTCCACAATAGAAAGAAAAACAAGGAAAATAAACTCTACCTCGAATGGCCAACACTCACCGCCGCCGATGAAGATCTCCGGCGACTCCACCCGCCCGCTGCGCCCATTCCCGCCGGCCATTGCAGCCCCCTCTCCGGACTCCGATCTCCAACCGCACCGGAGGGCCAGCCGCCGCCATCCCCGAACTCCGGCCAGCCGCCTTAGGCTGGCCGGTGGACACACCGGAAAACGGAGCAGGCCGGAAACCCCCTTGTCCAAGTGGAAGATCCACGACGGCGGAAGAGAGAGGAACATCATTGGCGGCGGCGGCGGCGATCCGCTCGAGGACCACGGCCGGAAGAAGGAGGCTCCGCCGCATGCCGCCGTGTCGGCGAGGAAGCTTGCAGCCGGGATATGGCGGATGCAGCTACCGGAAGCAGCGGCGGGTGATGGCGGAAGGCGAAGGGTTTCGAGGAAAATCGGTGAAGATCGTTTGGGAGTTCAGGTAAAACCCCTTTTGGGTTTTTTCTTTGTTCAGTGATCGTTCATTTGTTATTTTTTTCTTACTTCCATTTGCTTGCATTTGCTGATTCTGATTGAAATTTTGAGTTTCACTAAATGTTTTCTATTATCATTGTTTTATGAGTTTAATTTCTCATTTTAGACCTTGAATCAATCAGAAATCATATAACATAACTTTTTGTTTTTTATTTTCAGCAAACTTATCATACATAACAATTTCTATAATTGGAGGACTGTGTAAAAATCCTTCACGAGTGCATAGATTATTTACTCATTTTATTTTGTTAGTTTTTTCTTTATTTCTGAACACAAGTTTTTGAAGATAAGAAATAAAGTGAAATTGGCGTGATATAATAGTGATTAAAAGTGAAAATAAGAAGTCTTTTCTCATATCTTTTATTTTGTCGTTGCTTAGTTTTAAAGTTTTAGGTTTGACCTTTTGTGAATCCATCTTTTTTCATTATTTTGCATGTTCCTTTTTGTGTGATGAAAGTCTTTTGGCTAGGCTTTAAGTTGAAATTGAAATGATTTTTTTTTCTTTCTCTCTCTCTCTCTAGTACCAGTAATTAAACTTTTATTGGTTGTTGATTCTTGTGTTAAATGTGTGAAGTTCATTAAGTATAACCGGTAATGAATAAATGTTTGATGACTAATGTGTGACGGAATGCAAGAATGGAAAGTTTGGTACTGGAGTAATTCATGACCTTAAATGAAAGGGAAAAGAAAATCATTTCAAGCCTAATAAGTGATGTGTAGTTGACTCGTGATTGATTTTTGGTCTACTGCAGAACTCATTAATTTCCTTGGTAATAATTGGAGAAATGGTTTGACTAGGGTTTTTCTGTGGAGATAATTGAATTTGTTATAAATGTTGTTAAGTATCTGTACTGTAGTGTAAATGTCTGCATTTTTAATTGATATGCTTTCAATGCTTGTTCTTTAGTGAACTGTGCAGTATGCTGATTTGTATTCTTCATTTACTAGAAGTTAGTAGGTATCTATGCATTATTGCATCATTAGAGAATTGTTGTTCTTCATTGCATGCCACTGTCATGTAATTTGTTGTCTTTATTTTCGAAATTTGGCAGTTTGTTGTTGTCTTTAAATTTTTTATAGCTTTTCACTTTTAGTTTAGAACTGATATCACTTATCTGCAGCATGGAATTGGCCATGTAGACCACCAATTTCTCAGCCATCAAAGTGGCATGATGCATGGTTCTGCTATGAAGAATCCATCACGAAGTCCCCATTCCATTTCTGGGACTAAGGATGGACACTTTTGTGAGGTATTATGTTTTTTTTAATTCATTACTTATAAATATAGTAATGAATCTGGATAATTGAAGATTATAGTGTGAACACCATATGCTTAAAAAGTAAAGACTGAATTACTACTATTCGCTTTCCTGCATCATCATCTTGATACTCAGTGAGTTCTGCAAATGCATTTTTTTTGGGAGTGAAAGTATGGGGCCGAGGCCCAAAATGATAGAGAAACTACAGGGAGACTAATCTATTGACAGGGGTCCCATTGCAATCATGTGTCAGAAGATTAGTAAGAACACTAGACTATCTGCAGATTTGATTGCTTCTCTATAGTTATGCATGATGTCAACTAGCCAATCCCTCTTCAAAAGCTCCTTAATCCTATATAATTTGGGAAGTGGAAGGATTTCTAGTAGCATCTCCCTTGATCATATTATCAAATCAACTGGCAATGCCTGCTTTAATCTTGATAAGTCTATGCTTTGTTCTAAAGGCTGCTATTTCATTAAGTTAGGTTATAGATACTCAACAAACTGATTATATTACAGTAATGTGTGGTCATGATCTAATATTGTGAAAATGTAATAATATGTCCAGCACTCAGGTACAAGGTACACAGACATGCTCATATAGGCTGACATGACAGCCATCCATTTGAACTTATAAAAAATAAACAGATATAATATAGATCATAAATCTATTGGATTGCATGCCTTTATACATGAAATTGAGTGTTGCTTAGGTCCATGCTATGTATAGATGTAATTTTCTTTGTAAAAATGCATGAGCAAAACATTTTCATATTGTCGGACAAACCAAAGTAGTGAAGTGTCATCTAAAATATCAGTGATGAGGGAAGCTTATCTGGTTGAGGAAAGAGTTTAAAAGTGTCTCACTTTTACCTTCCCTAAGTGAAAGAGTAAACTGTTGAAGTGCTAATCTCTAACCTGCTGTTTTCTTCTTCAGCTCAAGCCTTCTTTCCAGTCTTCGAGTACCGCAATGGAGGGGGCAACAAAGTGGGATCCTGTTTGTTTAAAAACATCAGACGAGGAGCATCACATCTACAGCCAAATGAAACTTCTCGACCAAAAGGTTAGCACTGTTTCTTCTGTATCAGCTCTTGAAGCTGAACTAGAGCAGGCTCGTGTGCAGATCCAGGAACTTGAGACTGAATGCCACTCCTCCAAAAAGAAACTTGAACATTTCTTGAAGAAAGTTAGTGAGGAAAGGGCTTCATGGCGAAGCAAAGAGCATGAAAAAATTCGCGCTTACGTTGATGACATTAAATCAGAGTTGAATCGTGAAAGGAAAAGTCGCCAGAGGATTGAAATTGTCAATTCCAGGTTGGTTAATGAGTTGGCAGATGCCAAGTTAATAACAAAACGGTACATGCAAGATTATGAGAAGGAAAGGAAGGCCAGAGAATTGATTGAAGAAATTTGTGATGAGCTTGCTAAGGAAATTGGAGAAGACAAGGCTGAAATTGAAGCATTGAAGAGGGAATCTATGAAACTTAGGGAAGAAGTGGAAGAGGAGAGGAGGATGTTACAAATGGCTGAAGTATGGCGTGAAGAACGTGTTCATATGAAATTGATTGATGCAAAAGTTGCTCTTGATGAGAAGTACTCACAGATGAATAAACTTGTAGCGGATTTGGAAACCTTTCTCAAATCAATAAATGTGAACCCAAATTCAAAGGAGATGAAAGAGGCAAGGTCACTTCAACAGGCTGCAGCTGTTGTAGACATTCAAGACATCAAGGGATTTTCGTATGAGCCAGCTAATCCAGATGATATTTTTGCCATTTTCGAAGATTTAAATTTTGGCGAATCCAACGAGAGGGAGATTGAAGCATGTGTTGCTTACTCTCCAGTGAGTCATGCCTCAAAGATTCACACAGTGAGTCCTGAAGCCAAATTGATTAGTAAGGATAACTTGCAAAGATGTTCTGATGTATTTATGGATGACAATGGTGATATAGAAGAAGATGAAAGTGGATGGGAAACTGTGAGCCATGTTGAGGATCAGGGATCAAGTTGTTCGCCTGAAGGGAGTGCCCTATTGGTGAACAAGAATTGTCGAGAGAGTGATGTTTCAGGGAGGAGTGTGCTTGAATGGGAAGAAAATGCAGGTTTAGAGACTCCAATAACTGAAATTAGTGAAGTCTGTTCAGTACCAGCTAAGCAATCAAAGAAGGTATCCTCCATAGCAAGGCTTTGGAGGTCTGGCCCAAACAGTGGGGATAATTACAAGATAATCTCTGTGGAGGGAATGAATGGAAGGGTATCTAGTGGGGGCATAATGTCCCCTGATTGGGGACTGGGTAATGGTGGACTAAGCCCCCAAGACCTTCTGTACCAGTTGAGTTCGCCTGAGTCAGCAAATCTGCATAATCGAGGCATGAAAGGGTGCATTCCTCGCACCGTGCAGAAGAGTAGTCTGAAAGCCAGACTTTTGGAGGCTAGGATGGAAAGCCAGAAGGTTCAGTTGCGCCATGTTCTTAAACAGAAGATTTAGATGTGATGTGTGCATAGGCAGAGATTCCCACCTGTATAAATGAAGAATGACCCACAAGCGGCAGATTTGTTTTGAATTGTGAAAGTACAAATCTACTGCTGCTAGAAAAACTTCTCAGAAATGATGGGGGCCATGAATAAATACATCTTTCCTGCCTCAGACTTTGGCCATGTTTCAGTTCTTCAGCATCACTCATTTAAAGCATTGAGAATATAATCTTTCACTCCCTTGTGTCAATGCCTCACTTATATTTATCACGACCGGCCTTGCTTCATTTTGTGTAGTATCCTATAAAAGTTATGAGAAGCATGTTGCTTGTATTGTATCATTTAAGTCTGAGGACAAATATGCAGGGAAACCAAATCATCATAAGGTATAGATGATAGTAGCATTATGTTTTCAGCATCTTGATTTTCTATCTTAGTAGATGTGGCTTAGAATTTGTCATATAGATTGTAGACCACGAGGATGATTTCTGGTCCCAGGACCGAAAATTCATAACAGTGATAAAACTTAATACTTCAAGGTTGAGATGGACCACTTCCTCTCTGTTTGTGACTGTTTCATTGGAATAATGAGTACCGTATAACTATTTAGTGGAAATAATGAAAATTGAGTTATTTCTCCCCTCTTGTTTGCTGAGGAATAATTGATGTAAAGTGGGAGTTAAAGAAAATTCCCTTTTACGGTAGAACACTGACTTCTATTTTAGATTGCCGATATAAAGGTATAAAATCAAATTGAGCTAGTGACCAACTTCAATGACGAGACAAGATATTATGTCTGATGTTTGGAATATTAATAATTAATTTTTTATTAACAAGTGAGACAAAATCCTGTATCTTCATTTACCATAGATGGCAAAGTTAAAGGATGTCATGTTCATGACTCAATACATGAAATGATCCGCTGAAAAATCAGGGATACAGGGTTTTGTCAGCATATTGATGAGCATAATCAATTGGAGTCAAGTGAGATCGTTAGACGCTTAACAATATTAACAGATTCCAATTGTTTAATTGAAGATATTGAAGGATCACACATTCGGTCAATTCTAATATTCAAAGAATTATCAGAACAATTGATCAGTGGAATCCTTGTAAAATACATGCCGCTAAAGGTACTTGATTTTGAACAAGCTCCAATGTTGTTAGACCGTGTTCCTGAAAATTTGGGGAATTTAATTCACTTGAAGTATCTAAGCTTGAGCAATACATGGATAGAAAGTCTTCGAAAATCCATTGGTAAGCTCCATAACTTGGAGACACCTTGGATATAAGACAAACATTTCTGTCTGACATACCAAAGGAGATTAGCAAGCTTAGAAAGCTACGCCATCTTCTGGCTGAGAAAATATCTTCCATTGCAGTGAAGGATGGTCTTGGAGACATGACATCCCTACAAAAGTTACCTTTACTTGAAATAGAAGACGATGGAGTGGTGATTAGAGAGCTAGGAAAGCTAAAGCAGTTAAGGGGTCTGGTTATCATCATCACTAATGTTAAGGGAGAACTTGGAAACGCTTTATGTTCCTCAATAAATGAGATGCAGTTGTTGGAGAAACTACACATTGATACAACAGATAAAAATGAAGTGATTGAGTTGCAATTTATGTCAACCCCATCTGCACTTAGGAAGGAAGCTTTGCCTCAGTGGGAAGTTAAGGAAGTTGCCAATTAGAGACAGTACCCTCTGGCATTCAAAACTTAAAGAAACTTAAAGTTCTCGAAATCTTATTTATGCCGGATGAATTTAAGCAGAGGATTGATCCCAATGGAGGGCAAGAACATTGGATGATCCAACATGTGCCCCATATACATATACCCCAACAGATCTACCGAATATTAAGGCCCAAAAAATTTATAAATGAAAGGTGTGATTTTTTCTCTTATTCCTATGTCTTGATATTCCTTTCTCTTCTTCGATGTAAATCAAACTAACAATTTTCTTTTGATTTTGGAAAGGACTTGGAGTGACTTATCAGAGGAGGCACCAATTCATCATCAACTTCACTTACTCCAACAGCTTAGTAAGGTGAGCAAGAGGAATGATGAAAAATCTACTTGGTTTGCTACTGTTGGAACATGTTTGAAGTTTGAAGAACTAGGATTTTTCAAAAGGGGTTATAATTATAATTTCCCGCAAGTCCTAATTCCTGTCTATGGCGAAATTTGGCTCTGTTCTGATTTTTGGTGTTTTGATCTGATCTTGGATGCATCTTTAAGTTATTAAATATGCTATTTTGATGAAGGAAATGTGATGTTTATGCTATTGTAAAGCTTAGATGGTACGTGCATGTTGGTAAAAGTGATTGGTGCTCACTTTGGTTGGAGTATTCTCTCATTTGTCTGTTTCTACTTTCTATCCATTATGTTTGATGTTATTTAATGAGTTATGGTGTGTTAAAAATAAGTGGTTGATTTATGTTGACATGAGATTGCAGTTCATCATATAATTTTAAGAATTTTTCACAATAATTTTGTTCAAAGAATTTGAATTAAACCTCTCTATGTTCATTGTATGGTAGATTTTATCTTAAAATCAATTGGTATTAAGTAAAGTTGTCTAACCATTATGTTTGATGTTATTTAATGAGTTATGATGTGTTAAAAATAAGTGGTTGATTTATGTTGACATGAGATCACATTACATCATATAAAAAAAATTTCACAATAATTTTGTTCAAAGAATTTGAATTAAACCTCTCTATGTTCATTGCATGTTAGATTTTATTTTAAAATCAATTGGTATTAAGTAAAGTTATCTAATAGATATATAAGTTGTATTCCGAAAATTGACACAAACGATGTGAGACTTTCTAACAGATATCAAAACGTGGATAAAGAATTAAAAGAGGACTAAATATATGTTAATATTATCATTTAAATCACTCAATTTTTTTTTCTAAATTTTATACTAATGTTATTGATAGATTGCACTTTTAGGAACTTATTTACATTTTTAAAATTTTAGAAACTAATATTTTTATGCATTTTAGAAACTAAGATGACAACACTACGCTTCTATGAGCTAAAATAATGATTTACTTTTTATATTAACAATTCACGCCTATCAAGCTCAATATACTTTTACTCTGTATAAACATAGCTAAAATGATTTTATGCTTGGAGGAGCATTGTGGGAGCTCTTGAAGCTGTGGTGTTGGGCCTTAGATGGTGAACTAGAAAGAGGAAAGTGGAGGAGAAATAAAAGTTTTTCTTTTTTACTCTTAATTCCAAAGAATCAAACAAAAAAGGGCCTAAGGCCCACTACAACAATGGTTTTATTTCAAAAGTGAAGTTGCTGAATGGCATTCCAGGTTGATATGTTCGGGAATTACTTTCCACCCAACGATTTTCTTGTACACCTAACAATTTTTCGTTTTTTTTTTCAATCCGTATGTCCGTACAAATTACATATTTTTTATTTATATATATTTTTAAAATGTTTTACAAATTAATTTAAAATTAATGACCCATGCAAGATTTCATGATTTTCAAATTATTAACACAATACTCTAATCAACTGAGTTAATAGGTTAATCATATTATAAAATAATTAATATTGCTATATAACACTAAAATTTTTAAGATATATTTAATACACATGTAAATTTATATAATAAATTTTATGACAATTAATTTTGTAATAAAATACTGGAATAACTGGTGTCAAATGAAAACAAAAACTGATACGATCTGATTTTCCATGTTAAATGTCTTCTCATACTAAATATGGAAAGATGTTATTGTCTTTTAAAGGTGTAACTATGATTCACCTCAAAAGTAAAACGTTGAGGAGTTGAAAGGATACAAATTTCTGTTCATCAAGTCAATATTTACAAGGTAGCAAAGAATATGTACATGAAAAGCATGAAACACCCATACATAGACAAATCAAACAGAAGGACTAGACCTGAGAACCTTCTCAAGCTTCTCAGCTTTAATGTAATCATTGTCATTAAGGGGTCCAGCAGGAAAAGGTGTGATTTCCACAATGATATGGGGTGTTGGGAGCTCATCAAAAAGAGCTCTCACATTGTTGCAACACACACTTTCTCCATGAGCACTTTCCCTACGGATTTGGCAACCCTACAATGGTTGTTTATTAGCAGCATGTAAGTCAAGCATGTCTTGCATCAAACTATATTAAATTATGGGTAAAAATAAATCAGATAAAAAAACAGACTGGCAATTGAAACAGGACAGAGGGAAATTCCAACCTTGTGAGAGGTGGCATCAACAAAGTGATCATCATCTGATAATAGAGATGCAATAGCTTTAAGAAGACGTCGCCCCTCGAGCTTGGATGGGACTCTATAGTTTCTTCTAAGTGTACCCTTTGTTGTGGGATGCCATTTACTAACAAGTTTCCTTCCGTTAGCAGCTTCTTTTGCTGATCATTTAAAAAATACACATAACTGAACACATGCACTTTGAAACAACATCAAATCATCAATAATGAAGAAAAAACATGGATAAGGAAATACATTGGATTTGCATGCATTGAAAGTGTCAAGAAATTACAGATTTAGGGCAAGGGAAAAATGAAAAGAGAAAAAGGCGACTAACAATAATAAACAAAATACAATAGACTAGCTGTATGATATTTTAATCCAGTAGTCCTATTTAAGCAGATATTTAGGTCAAGGACTAGTATTACTAGTACAAGCCTAAAGCCACTAACAATAAGACCAATAACCCTAAAATGTTCTAACATTCCCCCTCAAGCTTAACCTTGTTACAAGTACCAGTAATCCCATAACAAAAGAACAAAGACCATCAATATTTAAACCAACTCAACTGATCTCATCTGAACAAAGGAAACTAGTACCCCCAATCCTACAAAGGGTTGAAGTTGAAAACCGCTTGATAGGATAGGTCATATGGATCTCCATTAGCTTGGGACTTTTTTTAGGGAATGAGAACCAATGTCTGGTCGAACCAAACTTCCTTCTTTCTCTTGCTTCCCCACCTGTGACTAAGGGAATAACAAAACATTGGAAACATCCTTGGAAGATAGCCCATTGCTTCTCCTCAGCACATGTCCCGAGCATATGAGATTGTTTCTAGAGTCCTCAACCTATCTCCTCAGTGGTCCACTCAACCAACAAACTGGTCTCCAAAACACGAGTCAAGTATCATAGAACCCAACAGCATACCATGGTGTGACATGGTTGACAAATAACCATGCTCCTTAAGCATATGACAAGGTTGAATCTCCAGGTTTGTGTATATGGAAGAACATTTGTTGAGAGAAGTCAACCCCTTAAATGAATCTCAGTATTTCAAGAAATTGGTATGTGATTCTCAGCTGGGGATACCCTGGGTTCACCCAAAAAAGCATCATACTACCCATTAATAACCTCCTACAAAGTCTCCAAAACAGTCAGATATAATACCACCCAAAAACACAAATGGGGGGGCTCCTTTACTACTATCCAAAAGTCTTCATTCTTCAAACCAATTACTAAACCATAATGGCCTTCATAGCACAAACCACAGCAGAAATATCCACACTTCAATAAGAAGTTATCACTTATACAGGGAAAATGAACGACAACAACAACAACAACAACAACAACAACAACAACAACAACAACAACAACAACAACAACAACAAGTATATTAGACATTAATTGGACAGACCTGGTTTTCCTAGTATGGTCTGGGCCCATTTGGAGAATCCCAAGTCAGTAGCAGCAGCAGGAGCAGATTCATCATTAGTATCCCCAATTTCCAAATCTGAAAGAAAACAAACACCTAACATACATAAAAAAGAAGCAAATTTCCAAATGAAAAAAAAAGTAATGAATTTATTTTCCCACCTGAGACAAGTGGGTTGGCTTGAGATCCAGCCAAGCCAGCCTTGAGGAGGGCATAGAAGATGCATAGCCTTCCAGCCCACAAAACTGGAGCCTCAACCAAAGAGGCATTCACACTGATACTCCCAACTCCCTCTCTTCTTCTTCCACACACTGAACTACTTTTACTCCAAAAAACCAACCCTTTCAGTTTCAGGGAAATTCCACAAGGAAAGAGGGATTTGGGCAAAAGGGTCACCGGTGATGATGATGATGAGGGATTATTGTGAAGAAGAGAGACGCAACTGAGTTGCATAAGGGATACAGAAAGAGCCATTGCTTTGCCAAGTTGGGCCAACAAATCAGAAATCACAAATCGCAAACTCAAATAAACACACTCTCTCTCTCTCTCTCTCTCTCTCTTTCTGTGAGAGCTAAAAAATGATATTTTTTTTCCTCGATCCACTTCCTGACGAGTGACGACGTCGCATTGTATACTAGTTGTGGGGTCGAACCATGCTTCGGAGTTCGGATAAGATGATCATTCATCATCTATGTTTGCTATTAACAATGACTACATACATAGTCAAATTCGGCCGTGGAATTATGAGATACCGCTAAATTGATGGATGAAAGATAAAATTTTAAATTTAAATGTTGAATGTGAAAAAAAAAATTAATTTAAATGTTGAATGTGAAAAAAAGTGTATTAGTTAGTGATAAATTAATTTTTAAATTTTATAATTTAATATTAAATTGATTCTAAAAAAATATAATTTATTATTAAATTAATATTTAAATATCATAACTTAATGATAAAATTCACAAATTTAAAAACATAATTAATTCATTATACATTTTATAAGATTAAATTTATATTTTTTTTATTTTTTAAGAGAAATTAAATTAGGATTAATTTGTCACCACATCAAACTTCTAGAGTATGAATTTAAATATTTATCCATTACAAAATGATATCTTAAAAGAAATGATGATAAAAAATATGATGTTATATCAATATTAATAATAAATCATTGATATCAAACTTTAATTTTAAAAGTATAATTTGATGTGTTGAAAATATAAATTGATGTGACAAAAGAAAATACTGTTAGGTTCTCTATATTACAACCAATGCTTATATAACATTTAAATTTTATTTCAATATACGACCTAATAATCTCTCTGCAGAAATACATAGCATGTGTATCATTCTAAATCTCCCCCTACTGAGAAACCTTGATGCCTTCATGAAAAAATACAGTAGTTAATTAGTCTTCAAGGTTCCTCACTCCTCCCTTGATTCACTGCTCTTGTTACTTAGTCTTAGCAAGTAACCGAACGATGTCACCACGGCAAAATGGACAAACTGGTTTAGAATTAGAAGAGCGAGGTGCATCAATATCACTTTTCTTTTGGCATAGCCTCATGATACAATGAGCACACATTTCATGGCCACAGGGTCTGACCACAAATGTGCACACTCGGTCATAGCAAATGGAACATAACTCCTTTTTGCCGGCCTATGTAAAGAGAAAACAACCAACAAATAAATCATGTATCATCTTTTCTAGACAAAATGTTCATTCATTCCATGTAATCCAGAAAAACACCAGACCACACATGCATTGACATGACACATTAATGTGACTATTGCATTTTAAATCCTGAAAGCCTATGAATGAAGTAATTGCTAGAAGAAGAAAAAAAGAAGCCTATCAAGTGACAAACATACCAAAGACTACATGCAGATGAAATAGTATTTTTGTGTAATTTTTTAAGTGTCCCAAAAACATTCTTTGGGACCTCTACCAAGGTATAGTCTTTAACCAAACTAAACAACAAAGTGCATAAAAGTAAAACTTAGGTCCTTTTTGGACAAACTTTTCCATAAGCATTTATAAGAAGATAAAATGCATTCTCTATCAGCTAAAATCAATTTATGTACCTTAGTTTTTGGAGAAGTTAAATGAAAAGAGCTCATAACTGATTTTAGCTTATGCAAGAAGTTCAAATCATTTTACCTTCTTTTCTTCTTTTTTTTTTTTCTTTCTATAAGTTTTTATTGATAAGTTTATCCAAACATACCCTTACAAATCTTAACTAATATCAGTCAAGAAAGAAATATGGTGTACCATAGAGGCAATATTATTGTTATTTCTCTCCGAATTCCGTGATGATCGTGGCTTATTTTTGGCTTTCTGCCTCTCCTTGTTAAGTTCTACCAAGGCCTTTTCCAGTAAGGCCTTTGTTTTCTTATCAAGCTCTCTGATGAACCTTAAATGGTTTGGCCAAACAAGTGATGATCCCGACGTAGAACCTAGCAGGGCAGCACATTCCTCCTGCCCGTGCTCCAGGGCAATTGTGTATGGTGTATTCCTGAAAAGAATCATTTAAACCAGATCTTTAAGAATTATGGAAAGGACAGAAAAAATAAGTCTGAAGTAGGAAATCAGATTATCAGTTGATATTAACCAAGTTAGGACAAACAAAATCTTTGATGCAGAAAATTTATCATTAATGTAAAATGCACACTATATGTGAATAGTGAAACTCAAATGCTTCTGACACAAAGGATATTATAACTTTTAAGTTAACCAAGTAAAATATTGGACCAAACTGATCAATAAGTATTCTTTTCCTAAATCTTATTTGAAGATATTTAGGTGCTCAATACTATAGATATGAAGCACAAATTGTAGTACTCAAACAGTTTCCAAAGTTGTTTCTTCGGCCAATGAAGTTTAGTTTTAAATGTGAAGGAAACAAATTTAAAATTAAAAATCAGACATTTAGTTACTTACCCATGATAATCAAATTGAAGTCTATCAGCTCCCCGAGCAAGCAAAATCCGGATACAGTCCAAGGAACCACTGCGGGCAGCCAAATGAAGTGCTGTGCCTCCACAGTTACTGCATATGTTACTTTCATTAATCTGAATGAAAAGCCATCAAAACTCATACAAGACTGATTAATTAATAATGTATACTAACTCCATTCCTGTGTATAAGACTCATTTTTTAAAATTTGTTTCTTTTTTTATATGACATTTTAATTTTGTCTGCCTCTCTGGTTTTAATTACTACAAATTAATTAGATAAATTTATTCTGTATCCTATGAGGATTGGAGATGACTAGCATACATTAATTAATCAGGTGGAAAAAGTAAAAGAATCAGCCCAATAGTTTTAAAAGCAATGTTGAAAAAATATTACAAATTGTTAACAAATTTAATGCTACTTAGGTAAAAATTAACCAACTTTCATAAGATAGTAACATCCAAGGGTGTGTCTGTTTGTTTTATGTCAATTGGCATTGGCATTCAGGTGAGCAAACAGAAAAAATTCAAATACAGGCTAAGACAATTACCTAGTTCTAGCACAAAGAATAGCATCATTGTCTAAAAGGGCATCAACACATTCAGATTGTCCTTTGAGGGCTGCAAGATGCAGTGGGGCAAAACCGTTAAAATCTCTCGAGTCGACAAATCTTAAATATCCCCTGACAAATCCATTGAACAATTATGCATCACCACTCATAATTTTGTATGTTCTTGCATTCATCCATATTTGTTGTTGTGAGTTTTTTTTGTGTGTGTGTGTGGAAAGAGTCTAACTAACCGAGAATCTTCAAAAGCTGTGAAATGAGCAGCAAAAAGAATGGCTTTAAGGCAATCTACGTGGCCATGAGAAGCTGCATCGTGCAAGCAACCTCCTCCATGTACAGAATCAATCATGAATACCTGAAACATGAATCACATACCTCCAGTATAAGTTTACCACTATCACTACCCTAACTAGGAGATCAACTTCGACAATTTTTGTATTCTTTAATTTTTATTTTTATTTTCCAAATTGAATGTTGTTTGTATATCCCTTGTCAAGAGCAAGAGACTAATCATTCAAGGTAACGAAGATCTATTTATCAAACACTTAATCACACGCTTGAGGGACATGATTATTTGACAATCATACAACATCATAGTGGTACAAGTGGCAAGTCGAATGTTCAAAACATTCAATTTGAAAAAGAAAAAAAACAGTACAAAAAGAATAACATACATTTGCTCCAGCCTGGATAAGCTTTTTAACACAATCAATCTTTCCCTGCTTTGCAGCATACATCAACGGGGTCTATATCAAAGGAAAAAGCCATATGAAATCAATATAAAGCATATAAGAAACAAAACTAAACAGGGGGTAGCCTAGATAGTGCAAAATTCAAAATAGTACAATTGCAGTTAGAGATAAACATAGACTAGAGAGGCACCTGATTATTGTGATTCACTATGTCAACGTTCATATTCCTGTCCAACAACATGGAAAGAACCTGACAATTAATTTTTAGGGAAAAAAAAAACACCATGATCAATACTCAGAAAAAGGCATGCAAAAGAATAATTTTAAATTCTCTTACAACATGATCTTCTTATTAATTAATGATGCTGCTTTCTTACTAAAAAAATAAATTATTTATTTTTTAATGTTTTCAACATATTGAACTTATTTAATATTTTTTCATAAAGTATTAGTGAAAAGATTTAGTGAGAAATTATTAGGTGTCAAGGATTGATTGATGAACATGGATGAAGTGGTGATCCTCAATCATCTAGTGATTACTTGAAGCAAAATTCATGTTTAAGATTCTAACTATGCTACCCATCAATTTTCATCCCACTCTTTTAATGTTAGTTTTTTTTTATGAAAAACAATCTTTTTTTAGCGGTATAAGATTATGAGTAACAAAATTCTCATTTTCGAATATTAGTATAACTACATATTGAAGACTTGACTTTAAAACCATTAATATATTAAAGTGTAATAATCATGAGCACGTTAGTTAATCTACACATGCGTGATAATATTCTCTTAATTTTTTTAGTATAAAATCATTTATGAAAGTTTTATATACGTGTATTTCCAACATTTCTCAGAAATAATATGGCAAATATATAGTACATACTTGATCTAATGCACCTTATTTCATAATTGTTCTTAAAACAAATTTAAACAATTTTAATTTCCAATAAACCTCCTTAATTTGATACTAGTAACGATTATAATATGGGAAATAATATTTCATAAGTGTGTATGCGTTTAAAATAGAATATAATATTTCAATGTAATATAGCGCTTCTAATGATATATGAATTTTTTTTTAACAATTCTTTCAATATCTTCAATTCTAAATAAATCAAGACGCTATATCAATCGAAGAAGTTTCCTACACACCACTTGAAGACTATGATTTTTCTATTCCACTAGATCACTTCCTGAATTCAAATGTACACAATATCAGGCATTTAAATAATTTTAGGGAAAATCATTATCCAAAAGTAATCATTGAAATTATTAAAAATTATAGTTATATGATATATATATATCTTAGATATAAAATTATAAATTGATGATAATAATTATTATGTTGCCTTAATGGCCGTAAAGCATTCCAGAAAACCAAGGAGTAAAGGAACAGAAACAACAACAACCTTGACCTGACCAGTGGCAGCAGCTACATGCAATGGTGAGAGTTTTTGATCATCATCAGTGGTAAGTTTCAAAACATTGGGATCTTCCTCCACCATGGCCTTAACATCCTTCAATTTTCCATGAGCAACTGCATAGAACAAACCATTATTGTCCTTCCTCCTCCTGCTGCAGCTGCTGCTGTTGCTGCTGCAACTGCAACCGCTACTTTGCCCCATTCCCATTGCTAAATCGTTCACGTTAACTTTGTAAACATTTAAACCATATATATCTATATCTATCTATCTATATATATATATATATATATATATATATATATATATATTGAGTAACTTGTCATATAAGTTAAATATTTGTCATGTGTGCACTTATTATGTAATACGTACATGCATGGTTGAATAATAATTATGCAATCATTATATTTTCTCATGTGTATTGTTCTGTCAGTCCGTTGTGCATGTTACAATTAATTAGTTACACTTGTAGAAAAAGATAAGACTTATTGGTTAAATACGATTAAATTTATTCTCCTCTTTTAATTTTTCTATTTTGATTATAATTTTTTTAAAAAATAGTATGATTTGTTTTTCAAAGTAGGAATTAAACACAGAATTTATAACACTCACGCGTCAACCAAATGAGTTAGATCTTATTTTTTATGGTTTTAAAGATA